>NW_022261985.1:5044721-5102221 GCF_002021735.2 Oncorhynchus kisutch
AAAGTGCCTATAAGAACACCCAATAGTCAAAGGTTAATGAAATACAAATGGGATAGAGGGAAATAGTCCTATAATTCCTATAATAACTACAACCTAAAACTTCTTACCTGGGAATATTGAAGACTCATGTTAAAAGGAACCACCAGCTTTCATATGTTCTCATGTTCTGAGCAAGGAACTTAAATGTTAGCTTTCTTACATAGCACATATTGCACTTTTACATTCTTCTCCAACACTTTGTTTTTGCATTATTTAAACCAAATTGAACATGTTTCATTATCTACTTGAGATTAAATTGATTTTATTGATGTATTATATTAATTTAAAATATGTGTTAATTCAGTATTGTTGTAATTGTCATTAAAAAATTATTACATTGGCCGATTAATCGGTATCGGCTTTTTTGGTCCTCCAATAATCGGTATCGGCGTTGAAAAATCATAATCGGTCGACTTCTACTTGTTAGTATTATTCAAATAAACAATGCTAGAAATATGCTTGTCTATGTTCTTCATCACTGAGCCAACCGCTCCCCATATAATAGTCCTGGTAGTGAGTGTTGATCCAAAGGTCTCCACGCCACATTATTCCATTACGCCAGCTGGTTCTATTCCCTGACCCTTATGGTCACATAGCCTTAATGAGGGTCAACCTTCCAATCACCATATACAAGCCAACAAACCTTGGCCTATATCTGTGTTGGAGTCAAGAAGTAAAATAAAAAAAAACGATTAAATTCTCATGTTTTCTCATTGCTTTTCAACAAGGAAATTGGAATTTCAGTTTACTAGAAAAAGGCAATGTCATAATTTCACAAGATAATTTGGCCATGAGCTTGGAATGAAATCCCCATTACAACAGCAGGTCATTTAGCTATAACAAACCAACCTGCTCATTTAAATCCCCATAACAGCAGGTCATTTAGCTATAACAAACAACCCTGCTCATTTAAATCCCCATAACAGCAGGTCATTTAGCTAGCTATAACAAACAACCCTGCTCATTTAAATACCCATAACAGCAGGTCATTTAGCTATAACAAACCAACCTGCTCATTTAAATCCCCATAACAGCAGGTCATTTAGCTATAACAAACCAACCTGCTCATTTAAATCCCCATAACAGCAGGTAATTTAGCTAGCTATAACAAACCAACCTGCTAATTTAAATCCCCATAACAGCAGGTCATTTATCTAGCTATAACAAACCAACCTGCTCATTTAAATCCCCATAACAGCAGGTCATTTAGCTAGCTATATCAAACAAACCTGCTCATTTAAATCCCCATAACAGCAGGTCATTTAGCTATAACAAACCAACCTGCTCATTTAAATCCTCATAACAGCAGGTCATTTAGCTATGACAAACAACCCTGCTCATTTAAATCCCCATAACAGCAGGTAATTTAGCTATAACAAACCAACCTGCTAATTTAAATCCCCATAACAGCAGGTCATTTATCTGTAACAAACAGACCTGCTCATTTAAATCCCCATAACAGCAGGTCATTTATCTATAACAAACACACCTGCTCATTTAAATCCAGCCTGAGAGTCCCTGACTGAGGCTTCTCAGCTTCTCTTCATGATATCCTAACACAACACTAGCACAAAATGGATGTACTGGCTCTAGTCTCATTGTTTAGCTGTGTCCGGATGGGTAGATGACCGGGACTGGGAGGGAGGACATGTTGCATTCAGCTGAGGCAGAAGAGATGACATTTTCTGTCCCATTTCCTCTTGAACACTGGGGAGGTCGAACTGGGAGCCACGCTCTGCTCATCTCCCCTCTAGACTCTGGGTGTCCCACAAATAGCACCCTATTCCCTATGTAGTGCACTACTATAGGGTTATGGTCAAAAGTACTGCACTATATAGAGAATAGGGTGGCATTTGGGACGTATCCTCTCCGTCAGTGTATTTATGATGGAACAACATTCATGCCAGTAAAACAAACACCAGTGAACTAAACTGCAGCACGTGGCCGAGCCAGACTAGCTACATGTTTAAATATACCAGATCACTGTGTATTAGTTCACCATGACTCTACTATAGAACCAGTACTATACAACCATAGCAGGTGTTATGGTAAGTCCAACGCATTAACCGGGGGCTCACTGTCTGCCCAGGACATCTACAGCACCCGGTGTCACATGAAGGACAAGAAGATCACCAAGGACCTCAGCCACCTGAGCCACGGCCTGTTCACCCCGCTAACACCTAGAAGATCCTCAAGGACCTCAGCCACCCGAGCCACGGCCTGTTCACCCGCTAACATCTAGAAGATCATCAAGGACCTCAGCCACCCGAGCCACGGCCTGTTCACCCCGCTAACATCTAGAAGATCAAGGACCTCAGCCACCCGAGCCACGGCCTGTTCACCCGCTAACATCTAGAAGATCATCAAGGACCTCAGCCACCCGAGCCTCGGCCTGTTCACCCGCTAACATCTAGAAGATCAAGGACCTCAGCCACCCGAGCCACGGCCTGTTTACCCCGCTAACACCTAGAAGATCCTCAAAGACCTCAGCCACCCGAGCCACGGCCTGTTCACCCCGCTAACACCTAGAAGATCCTCAAAGACCTCCATCCTTACAGAACACTATTCTGATTCCAGATGATCAAGCCTTACAGAACACGGAACACTATTCTGATTCCAGATGATCCATCTTTACAGAACACGGAGCACTATTCTGATTCCAGATGATCAAGCCTTACAGAACACGGAACACTATTCTGATTCCAGATGATCCATCCTTACAGAACACGGAACACTATTCTGATTCCAGATGATCCATCCTTACAGAACACGGAACACTATTCTGATTCCAGATGATCCATCCTTACAGAACACGGAACACTATTCTGATTCCAGATGATCCATCCTTACAGAACACGGAACACTATTCTGATTCCAGATGATCCATCCTTACAGAACACGGAACACTATTCTGATTCCAGATGATCCATCCTTACAGAACACTATTGTGATTCCAGATGATCCATCCTTACAGAACACTATTCTGATTCCAGATGATCCATCCTTACAGAACACTATTCTGATTCCAGATGATCCATCCTTACAGAACACGGAACACTATTCTGATTCCAGATGATCCATCCTTACAGAACACGGAACACTATTCTGATTCCAGATGATCCATCCTTACAGAACACGAAACACTATTCTGATTCCAGATGATCCATCCTTACAGAACACGGAACACTATTCTGATTCCAGATGATCCATCCTTACAGAACACGAAACACTATTCTGATTCCAGATGATCAAGCCTTACAGAACACGGAACACTATTCTGATTCCAGATGATCAAGCCTTACAGAACACTATTCTGATTCCAGATGATCCATCCTTACAGAACACGGAACACTATTCTGATTCCAGATGATCCATCCTTACAGAACACGGAACACTATTCTGATTCCAGATGATCCATCCTTACAGAACACGGAACACTATTCTGATTCCAGATGATCAAGCCTTACAGAACACGGAACACTATTCTGATTCCAGATGATCCATCCTTACAGAACACGGAACACTATTCTGATTCCAGATGATCCATCCTTACAGAACACGAAACACTATTCTGATTCCAGATGATCAAGCCTTACAGAACACGGAACACTATTCTGATTCCAGATGATCAAGCCTTACAGAACACAGAACACTATTCTGATTCCAGATGATCCATCCTTACAGAACACGGAACACTATTCTGATTCCAGATGATCCATCCTTACAGAACACGGAACACTATTCTGATTCCAGATGATCCATCCTTACAGAACACGGAACACTATTCTGATTCCAGATGATCAAGCCTTACAGAACACGGAGCACTATTCTGATTCCAGATGATCCATCCTTACAGAACACGAAACACTATTCTGATTCCAGATGATCAAGCCTTACAGAACACGGAACACTATTCTGATTCCAGATGATCAAGCCTTACAGAACACAGAACACTATTCTGATTCCAGATGATCCATCCTTACAGAACACGGAACACTATTCTGATTCCAGATGATCCATCCTTACAGAACACGGAACACTATTCTGATTCCAGATGATCCATCCTTACAGAACACGGAACACTATTCTGATTCCAGATGATCAAGCCTTACAGAACACGGAACACTATTCTGATTCCAGATGATCAATCCTTACAGAACACGGAACACTATTCTGATTCCAGATGATCCATCCTTACAGAACACGAAACACTATTCTGATTCCAGATGATCAAGCCTTACAGAACACGGAACACTATTCTGATTCCAGATGATCCATCCTTACAGAACACGAAACACTATTCTGATTCCAGATGATCCATCCTTACAGAACACGGAACACTATTCTGATTCCAGATGATCCATCCTTACAGAACACGGAACACTATTCTGATTCCAGATGATCCATCCTTACAGAACACGAAACACTATTCTGATTCCAGATGATCAAGCCTTACAGAACACGGAACACTATTCTGATTCCAGATGATCAAGCCTTACAGAACACGGAACACTATTCTGATTCCAGATGATCCATCCTTACAGAACACGGAACACTATTCTGATTCCAGATGATCAAGCCTTACAGAACACGGAACACTATTCTGATTCCAGATGATCAAGCCTTACAGAACACGGAACACTATTCTGATTCCAGATGATCCATCCTTACAGAACACGGAACACTATTCTGATTCCAGATGATCAAGCCTTACAGAACACGGAACACTATTCTGATTCCAGATGATCCATCCTTACAGAACACGGAACACTATTCTGATTCCAGATGATCCATCCTTACAGAACACGGAGCACTATTCTGATTCCAGATGATCCATCCTTACAGAACACGGAGCACTATTCTGATTCCAGATGATCCATCCTTACAGAACACGGAACACTATTCTGATTCCAGATGATCCATCCTTACAGAACACGGAACACTATTCTGATTCCAGATGATCAAGCCTTACAGAACACGGAACACTATTCTGATTCCAGATGATCAAGCCTTATAGAACACGGAACACTATTCTGATTCCAGATGATCCATCCTTACAGAACACGGAACACTATTCTGATTCCAGATGATCCATCCTTACAGAACACGGAACACTATTCTGATTCCAGATGATCAAGCCTTACAGAACACGGAACACTATTCTGATTCCAGATGATCCATCCTTACAGAACACGGAACACTATTCTGATTCCAGATGATCCATCCTTACAGAACACGGAACACTATTCTGATTCCAGATGATCCATCCTTACAGAACACGGAACACTATTCTGATTCCAGATGATCCATCCTTACAGAACACGGAACACTATTCTGATTCCAGATGATCCATCCTTACAGAACACTATTCTGATTCCAGATGATCCATCCTTACAGAACACTATTCTGATTCCAGATGATCCATCCTTACAGAACACTATTCTGATTCCAGATGATCCATCCTTACAGAACACTATTCTGATTCCAGATGATCCATCCTTACAGAACACTATTCTGATTCCAGATGATCCAGCCTTACAGAACACGGAACACTATTCTGATTCCAGATGATCAAGCCTTACAGAACACGGAACACTATTCTGATTCCAGATGATCTATCCTGACAGAACACGGAACACTATTCTGATTCCAGATGATCCATCCTTACAGAACACTATTCTGATTCCAGATGATCCATCCTTACAGAACACTATTCTGATTCCAGATGATCCATCCTTACAGAACACTATTCTGATTCCAGATGATCCAGCCTTACAGAACACGGAACACTATTCTGATTCCAGATGATCAATCCTTACAGAACACGGAACACTAATCTGATTCCAGATGATCTATCCTGACAGAACACGGAACACTATTCTGATTCCAGATGATCCATCCTTACAGAACACTATTCTGATTCCAGATGATCCATCCTTACAGAACACTATTCTGATTCCAGATGATCCATCCTTACAGAACACTATTCTGATTCCAGATGATCCAGCCTTACAGAACACGGAACACTATTCTGATTCCAGATGATCCATCCTTACAGAACACGAAACACTATTCTGATTCCAGATGATCCATCCTTACAGAACACGGAACACTATTCTGATTCCAGATGATCCATCCTTACAGAACACGGAACACTATTCTGATTCCAGATGATCCATCCTTACAGAACACGGAACACTATTCTGATTCCAGATGATCCATCCTTACAGAACACGGAACACTATTCTGATTCCAGGTGATCCATCCTTACAGAACACGGAACACTATTCTGATTCCAGATGATCCATCCTTACAGAACACGGAACACTATTCTGATTCCAGATGATCAAGCCTTACAGAACACGGAACACTATTCTGATTCCAGATGATCCATCCTTACAGAACACGAAACACTATTCTGATTCCAGATGATCAAGCCTTACAAAACACGGAACACTATTCTGATTCCAGATGATCAAGCCTTACAGAACACAGAACACTATTCTGATTCCAGATGATCCATCCTTACAGAACACGGAACACTATTCTGATTCCAGATGATCCATCCTTACAGAACACGGAACACTATTCTGATTCCAGATGATCCATCCTTACAGAACACGGAACACTATTCTGATTCCAGATGATCCATCCTTACAGAACACTATTCTGATTCCAGATGATCCATCCTTACAGAACACGGAACACTATTCTGATTCCAGATGATCCATCCTTACAGAACACTATTCTGATTCCAGATGATCCATCCTTACAGAACACTATTCTGATTCCAGATGATCCATCCTTACAGAACACGGAACACTATTCTGATTCCAGATGATCCATCCTTACAGAACACTATTCTGATTCCAGATGATCCATCCTTACAGAACACGGAACACTATTCTGATTCCAGATGATCCATCCTTACAGAACACTATTCTGATTCCAGATGATCCATCCTTACAGAACACTATTCTGATTCCAGATGATCCATCCTTACAGAACACGGAACACTATTCTGATTCCAGATGATCCATCCTTACAGAACACGGAACACTATTCTGATTCCAGGTGATCCATCCTTACAGAACACGGAACACTATTCTGATTCCAGGTGATCCATCCTTACAGAACACGGACCACTATTCTGATTCCAGATGATCCATCCTTACAGAACACGGAACACTATTCTGATTCCAGATGATCCATCCTTACAGAACACGGAACACTATTCTGATTCCAGGTGATCCATCCTTACAGAACACGGAACACTATTCTGATTCCAGATGATCCATCCTTACAGAACACGGAACACTATTCTGATTCCAGATGATCAAGCCTTACAGAACACGGAACACTATTCTGATTCCAGATGATCCATCCTTACAGAACACGGAACACTATTCTGATTCCAGATGATCCATCCTTACAGAACACGGAACACTATTCTGATTCCAGATGATCCATCCTTACAGAACACTATTCTGATTCCAGATGATCCATCCTTACAGAACACTATTCTGATTCCAGATGATCCATCCTTACAGAACACTATTCTGATTCCAGATGATCTATCCTGACAGAACACGGAACACTATTCTGATTCCAGATGATCCATCCTTACAGAACACTATTCTGATTCCAGATGATCCATCCTTACAGAACACTATTCTGATTCCAGATGATCCATCCTTACAGAACACTATTCTGATTCCAGATGATCCAGCCTTACAGAACACGGAACACTATTCTGATTCCAGATGATCAAGCCTTACAGAACACGGAACACTATTCTGATTCCAGATGATCAATCCTTACAGAACACGGAACACTATTCTGATTCCAGATGATCCATCCTTACACAACACAAAACACTATTCTGATTCCAGATGATCCATCCTTACAGAACACGGAACACTATTCTGATTCCAGATGATCCATCCTTACAGAACATGGAACACTATTCTGATTCCAGATGATCCATCCTTACAGAACACGGAACACTATTCTGATTCCAGATGATCCATCCTTACAGAACACGGAACACTATTCTGATTCCAGGTGATCCATCCTTACAGAACACGGAACACTATTCTGATTCCAGATGATCCATCCTTACAGAACACGGAACACTATTCTGATTCCAGGTGATCCATCCTTACAGAACACGGAACACTATTCTGATTCCAGATGATCCATCCTTACAGAACACGGAACACTATTCTGATTCCAGATGATCCATCCTTACAGAACACGGAACACTATTCTGATTCCAGATGATCCATCCTTACAGAACACTATTCTGATTCCAGATGATCCATCCTTACAGAACACTATTCTGATTCCAGATGATCCATCCTTACAGAACACTATTCTGATTCCAGATGATCCATCCTTACAGAACACTATTCTGATTCCAGATGATCCATCCTTACAGAACACGGAACACTATTCTGATTCCAGATGATCCATCCTTACAGAACACTATTCTGATTCCAGATGATCCATCCTTACAGAACACTATTCTGATTCCAGATGATCCATCCTTACAGAACACGGAACACTATTCTGATTCCAGGTGATCCATCCTTACAGAACACGGACCACTATTCTGATTCCAGATGATCCATCCTTACAGAACACGGAACACTATTCTGATTCCAGATGATCCATCCTTACAGAACACGGAACACTATTCTGATTCCAGATGATCCATCCTTACAGAACACGGAACACTATTCTGATTCCAGATGATCCATCCTTACAGAACACGGAACACTATTCTGATTCCAGATGATCCATCCTTACAGAACACGGAACACTATTCTGATTCCAGATGATCCATCCTTACAGAACACGGAACACTATTCTGATTCCAGATGATCCATCCTTACAGAACACGGAACACTATTCTGATTCCAGGTGATCCATCCTTACAGAACACGGAACACTATTCTGATTCCAGATGATCCATCCTTACAGAACACGGAACACTATTCTGATTCCAGATGATCAAGCCTTACAGAACACGGAACACTATTCTGATTCCAGATGATCCATCCTTACAGAACACGGAACACTATTCTGATTCCAGATGATCCATCCTTACAGAACACGGAACACTATTCTGATTCCAGATGATCCATCCTTACAGAACACTATTCTGATTCCAGATGATCCATCCTTACAGAACACTATTCTGATTCCAGATGATCCATCCTTACAGAACACTATTCTGATTCCAGATGATCTATCCTGACAGAACACGGAACACTATTCTGATTCCAGATGATCCATCCTTACAGAACACTATTCTGATTCCAGATGATCCATCCTTACAGAACACTATTCTGATTCCAGATGATCCATCCTTACAGAACACTATTCTGATTCCAGATGATCCAGCCTTACAGAACACGGAACACTATTCTGATTCCAGATGATCAAGCCTTACAGAACACGGAACACTATTCTGATTCCAGATGATCAATCCTTACAGAACACGGAACACTATTCTGATTCCAGATGATCCATCCTTACACAACACAAAACACTATTCTGATTCCAGATGATCCATCCTTACAGAACACGGAACACTATTCTGATTCCAGATGATCCATCCTTACAGAACATGGAACACTATTCTGATTCCAGATGATCCATCCTTACAGAACACGGAACACTATTCTGATTCCAGATGATCCATCCTTACAGAACACGGAACACTATTCTGATTCCAGGTGATCCATCCTTACAGAACACGGAACACTATTCTGATTCCAGATGATCCATCCTTACAGAACACGGAACACTATTCTGATTCCAGGTGATCCATCCTTACAGAACACGGAACACTATTCTGATTCCAGATGATCCATCCTTACAGAACACGGAACACTATTCTGATTCCAGATGATCCATCCTTACAGAACACGGAACACTATTCTGATTCCAGATGATCCATCCTTACAGAACACTATTCTGATTCCAGATGATCCATCCTTACAGAACACTATTCTGATTCCAGATGATCCATCCTTACAGAACACTATTCTGATTCCAGATGATCCATCCTTACAGAACACTATTCTGATTCCAGATGATCCATCCTTACAGAACACGGAACACTATTCTGATTCCAGATGATCCATCCTTACAGAACACTATTCTGATTCCAGATGATCCATCCTTACAGAACACTATTCTGATTCCAGATGATCCATCCTTACAGAACACGGAACACTATTCTGATTCCAGGTGATCCATCCTTACAGAACACGGACCACTATTCTGATTCCAGATGATCCATCCTTACAGAACACGGAACACTATTCTGATTCCAGATGATCCATCCTTACAGAACACGGAACACTATTCTGATTCCAGATGATCCATCCTTACAGAACACGGAACACTATTCTGATTCCAGATGATCCATCCTTACAGAACACGGAACACTATTCTGATTCCAGATGATCCATCCTTACAGAACACGGAACACTATTCTGATTCCAGATGATCCATCCTTACAGAACACGGAACACTATTCTGATTCCAGATGATCCATCCTTACAGAACACGGAACACTATTCTGATTCCAGATGATCCATCCTTACAGAACACGGAACACTATTCTGATTCCAGATGATCCATCCTTACAGAACACGGAACACTATTCTGATTCCAGATGATCCATCCTTACAGAACACGGAACACTATTCTGATTCCAGATGATCCATCCTTACAGAACACTATTCTGATTCCAGATGATCCATCCTTACAGAACACGGAACACTATTCTGATTCCAGATGATCCATCCTTACAGAACACTATTCTGATTCCAGATGATCCATCCTTACAGAACACGAAACACTCAATATGATTTAACTTTTTCTCCATCTTCATTAGGAAGTTGTGTGGCAGTTTGGGGGAAAAAACTACTTTTTCTTGACTGATTACCATTTGATGGCTGTGGTACCAATTTGTCATATCATTTGAAAGGGCTGTTTCTCAGCTTTCAAAATATGTATCATGTTTTCATATACGGTTTGACACCAGCAAATGTAGCTGGTTAATGCATGCAGAGGTCATGGTCTGAGTACATCTCAGAGCAGTTAGCTGGTTAATGCATGCAGAGGTCCTGGTCTGAGTACATCTCAGTGCAGTTAGCTGGTTAATGCATGCAGAGGTCCTGGTCTGAGTACATCTCAGTGCAGTTAGCTGGTTAATGCATGCAGAGGTCATGGTCTGAGTACATCTCAGAGCAGTTAGCTGGTTAATGCATGCAGAGGTCCTGGTCTGAGTACATCTCAGTGCAGTTAGCTGGTTAATGCATGCAGAGGTCCTGGTCTGAGTACATCTCAGTGCAGTTAGCTGGTTAATGCATGCAGAGGTCATGGTCCGAGTACATCTCAGTGCAGTTAGCTGGTTAATGCATGCAGAGGTCCTGGTCTGAGTACATCTCAGAGCAGTTAGCTAGTTAATGCATGCAGAGGTCCTGGTCTGAGTACATCTCAGAGCAGTTAGCTGGTTAATGCATGCAGAGGTCCTGGTCTGAGTACATCTCAGAGCTGTTAGCTGGTGTTCTAAAGCCTAGTGTTTCCATTCCCCTTTAAAACACAGATTTTTTTATGGACGGGCTGGTAGGCCGGTGGGCTGGCGGGCGTCTCCATCCGGACTGACTGAGAGCAGAGGGAGTTCAGCTGTCAACCGGTTTCTCAGCCAAGAGTTAAAGCTGCTACTTGCATGTTAATCCACACACACACACACACACACACACACACACACACACACACACACACACACACACACACACACACACACACACACACACACACACACACACACACACACACACACAATACATGAAACAGAACATAAAGGGATTAGTGATAAGAGTCTATTGACTATGTAATAGCATATTAGTTAGGTCAGTCCACTGGGTATGTAGCATTGTCAGAGAAGGGACAGGGAGCTAAAGGGACATTATGGATAATGAAAGCATTGTGTCATGAAATGGACTTCGCCTTATCAAAATGTTGAAGCAGGAAGTTCAATGATTAAAAGGAGGTTCATCCAAGATAACAGCCAAGTCTCGTGACAAACTAAGGATTCAAATGATTACTGCCACATTAAAACGACCAAATATGTCCATTGATCAGTAGAGAAAACTCCAAAAACAACCCAGCTCTCTGAAGAGGCGAGTCAAGAGCTGTGGACTTTGAATACATCTCTAGTCTACACTCTCCTCTTTGGTCTGTTGTGAAGCTTTTGAGACAAGGGAAACAGGGCCAAAACACAGTGGCACACAGTATATAAAGCACGTCACCAAATCATCCATCTCTCTCCACACACACAGATCTCACTCCGACTAATCCTGTGGCGTGTGCGTGTGGTACGTGTTTAAATATCAATAAATGATTGGAGTGTGTGTGGCAGGGCACTGTGCTCCTTTATGAATGGCTGATCAAAGGGACTGTGGGGCAGGCAGGCAGCGACCTCTCCTTTCAGACTCTGGGTAAAGGTTAAAGAACGGCTGTCTAAGGGCTCTGCCCAGATGGAGGGAGGCCCAAACCCACTTGGTCGGGTAGATAGAATATTCACTGGTTGCCATGGAGATTTCTAAGGCTCTGAGAAGAGAGCTTGCTTTGCACTTAGCTCTGACTTCCTACTTCCTGAAACAAACCAACATCCAGGAAATAGCTTTTGATCTATGACGCAGGTGTACAGTCTACAACCAAACAAAACTAAAGCAGGTCAACAGAGTGGCATCCAAATTACACAGGTCAAATACCATTTTGTTGACCTAGAAAATAGACAAACAAATAGGCTGTTGAGGTTCAACCTGACAGAGGGTTGGCTATACATCAGATATCCTCTTTCATCAAGAGTCACTGTCCTGCCATTCCCCTACAGACAGCAGCACCTACAGGAACCCTTCTCCATCACAGGGGGGCTCAGTCTTTGATATGCGTGTTTGAAGTGAGAGTGAGTGAGAGTTCTGTTCACAAACACAAACAGACCCCACAGAGCCCCAGGACAGCAACACAATTAGACCCAACCACATCATGAGAAAACAAAAAGATCATTTTTTCCCAATGTGTCAAGTTACAAAAAAAACAGCAAACTAGAATGCTATTTGTCCCTAAACAGAGAGAACACAGTGGCAGAATACCTGACCACTGTGACTGACCCAAACTTAAGGAAAGCTTTGACTATGTACAGACTCAGTGAGCATAGCCTTGCTATTGAGAAAGGCCGTCATAGGCAGACATGGCTCTCAAGAGAAGACAGACAATGTGCCCACTGCCCACAAAATGAGGTGGAAACTGAAATGCACTTCCTAACATCCTGTCCAATGTATGACCATATTAGAGACACATATTTCCCTCAGATTACACAGATCCACAAAGAATTCGAAAACAAATCCAATGTTGATAAACTCCCATATCTACTGGGTGAAATACCACAGTGTGACATCACAGCAGCAAGATTATTATTATGATTTATTTTCCATTTTGTACTTTAACTATTTTCACATCGTTACAACACTGTTTATAGACAAATGTCTTTATTATTTTGGAACTTCTGTGAGTGTAATGTTTACTGTTCATTCTTTATTGTTTATTTCACTTTGGTTTATTATCTACTTCACTTGCTTTGGTAATGTTAACATATGTTTCCCATGACAATGACGCCCCTTAAATTTGAATTGAATTGAAATGGAACAGAGAGAGAGATGCTCTACATTTACTCTCTGCATCTCCAGCTGAGAGAACGGGCTAATTTAACACACAGAAACACACACTACGGCCCTACAGTTAATGGCCTCAGGCCTCGGAGAGGACTATCAGGAAGTGTACTGAAAGTGTATTGATTTGCGAGAAGTGTTGGGTAAATGAGTGACAGTCAGGGAGAGATCATAGAGACAGAGAGACAAAGAGAGAGGGGTAATAGAGAAAGAGAGAGGCTGAGGTAGATAAACAGAGAAAGAGACAGGTTGAGGTAGATAAACAGAGAAAGAGACAGGTTGAGGTAGATAAACAGAGAGAGAGACAGGTTGAGGTAGATAAACAGAGAGAGAGAGAGAGACAGGTTGAGGTAGATAAACAGAGAGAGAGAGAGAGACAGGTTGAGGTAGATAAACAGAGAGAGAGAGAGAGACAGGTTGAGGTAGATAAACAGAGAGAGAGAGAGAGACAGGTTGAGGTAGATAAACAGAGAGAGAGAGAGAGAGGTTGAGGTAGATAAACAGAGAGAGAGAGAGAGAGAGAGAGAGAGGTTGAGGTAGATAAACAGAGAGAGAGAGAGAGAGAGAGAGAGAGAGAGAGGTTGAGGTAGATAAACAGAGAGAGAGAGAGAGAGAGAGAGAGAGGTTGAGGTAGATAAACAGAGAGAGAGAGAGGTTGAGGTAGATAAACAGAGAGAGAGAGAGGTTGAGGTAGATAAACAGAGAGAGAGAGGGGTTGAGGTAGATAAACAGAGAGAGAGGTTGAGGTAGATAAACAGAGAGAGAGAGGTTGAGGTAGATAAACAGAGAGAGAGAGGTTGAGGTAGATAAACAGAGAGAGAGAGAGGTTGAGGTAGATAAACAGAGAGAGAGAGGTTGAGGTAGATAAACAGAGAGAGAGAGAGGTTGAGATAGATAAACAGAGAGAGAGAGAGGTTGAGATAGATAAACAGGGAGAAAGAGACAGGTTGAGGTAGATAAACAGGGAGAAAGAGACAGGTTGAGGTAGATAAACAGGGAGAAAGAGACAGGTTGAGGGTAGATAAACAGAGAGAGAGAGAGGTTGAGGTAGATAAACAGAGAGAGAGGTTGAGGTAGATAAACAGAGAGAGAGAGAGAGAGGTTGAGGTAGATAAACAGAGAGAGAGACAGGTTGAGGTAGATAAACAGAGAGAGAGACAGGTTGAGGTAGATAAACAGAGAGAGAGACAGGTTGAGGTAGATAAACAGAGAGAGAGACAGGTTGAGGTAGATAAACAGAGAGAGAGGTTGAGGTAGATAAACAGAGAGAGAGAGAGAGAGGTTGAGGTAGATAAACAGAGAGAGAGAGACAGGTTGAGGTAGATAAACAGAGAGAGAGAGACAGGTTGAGGTAGATAAACAGAGAGAGAGAGACAGGTTGAGGTAGATAAACAGAGAGAGAGAGACAGGTTGAGGTAGATAAACAGAGAGAGAGAGGTTGAGGTAGATAAACAGAGAGAGAGAGGTTGAGGTAGATAAACAGAGAGAGAGAGGTTGAGGTAGATAAACAGAGAGAGAGAGAGGTTGAGATAGATAAACAGAGAGAGAGAGAGGTTGAGATAGATAAACAGGGAGAAAGAGACAGGTTGAGGTAGATAAACAGGGAGAAAGAGACAGGTTGAGGTAGATAGAGAGAGAGAGAGAGAGAGAGAGAGAGGTTGAGGTAGATAGAGAGAGAGAGAGAGAGAGGTTGAGGTAGATAGAGAGAAAGAGAGGTTGAGGTAGATAAACAGAGAGAGAGACAGGTTGAGGTAGATAAACAGAGAGAGAGACAGGTTGAGGTAGATAAGCAGAGAGAGAGACAGGTTGAGGTAGATAAACAGAGAGAGAGACAGGTTGAGGTAGATAAACAGAGAGAGAGACAGGTGTAGGTAGATAAACAGAGAGAGAGGTTGAGGTAGATAAACAGAGAGAGAGGTTGAGGTAGATAAACAGAGAGAGAGAGAGGTTGAGATAGATAAACAGAGAGAGAGACAGGTTGAGGTAGATAAACAGGGAGAAAGAGACAGGTTGAGGTAGATAAACAGAGAGAGAGAGAGAGAGGTTGAGGTAGATAAACAGAGAGAGAGAGAGAGAGGTTGAGGTAGATAAACAGAGAGAGAGAGAGAGAAACTTCTGTATGTGTAATGTTTACTGTTCATTTTTGTTGTTTTTCACTTTATATATTCACTTTGTATGTTGTCTACCTCACTTGCTTTGGCAATGTTAACACATGTTTCCCATGCCAATAAAGCCCTTGAATTGAATTGAATTGAATTGAGAGAGGTTGAGGTAGATAAACAGAGAGAGAGAGAGAGAGGTTGAGGTAGATAAACAGAGAGAGAGAGAGAAGTTGAGGTAGATAAACAGAGAGAGAGAGAGAAGTTGAGGTAGATAAACAGAGAGAGAGAAGTTGAGGTAGATAAAGAGAGAGAGAGGCTGAGGTAGATAAACAGAGAGAAAGAGAGAGGTTAAGGTAGATAGAGAAAGGTTGAGGTAGATAAACAGAGAGAAAGAGAGAGGTTGAGGTAGATAAACAGAGAGAAAGAGAGAGGTTGAGGTAGATAAACAGAGAGAGGCTGAGGTAGATAAACACAGAGGCTGAGGTAGATAAACAGAGAGAGGCTGAGGTAGATAAACAGAGAGAGGCTGAGGAAGATAAACAGAGAGAGGCTGAGGTAGATAAACAGAGAGGTTGATGTAGCTAAACAGAGAGAAAGAAAGAGAGGTTGAGGTAGATAAACAGAGAGAGGCTGAGGTAGATAAACAGAGAAAGAGAGAGGCTGAGGTAGATAAACAGAGAGAGAGTACTAAAGCTACACATACAGAGATAGATGAATTGGTTACCTGGTGCAGGTCTTTTCCCAGTGTATACTCCTGGAAGTACCCTGGGGCGGCTGAGGAGGCTCTGATGGCCTGCCACATCTTGTGTTTACAGTCTCCTATGTAGTGGGACCGGACCCCTGGTAGCATGCTGTAGTTCCTGAACACATAGGCCTTCAGAGGCAGACCCCTGTTCACTATGGTGCTCACTGCTGACACCTAGAGGAGGAACAGAGGCATGAACTAAATGAAGACGTGTTCATGAGAGAAGAGATGGGTTGGTTAGCAACAAAACCAACGTGCACAACAGACGGGTTGGCTTAGATTGTTAACAACATGTAAAGTATATTTAGTCTCCAATGTTTATTGTGCAAATGTATTTATGTTTTCAATGAGCACTTGTTGTCTCTTAAATGAATCGTTACAGTTGTTGATTAGCTAGCTAGCGGATTTTAGCCCCATTAGCATTGACATGACATGAGTCAAAACAAGACATGGTGTCAAGAACAAGACACAATGAGACTAAACGAGCAGCCTAGGACTCCCTACATGGCAACTTCTTGTCATTGTTGCTATGTGACCATCCAGGATCATAACAACGCAGGCCATCCAGCCGTACCGATGCGTACATATCATTTTGGTGACTCGTCAGCCTACCCGTCGATATGGACTTGATTAAGTCTTTGTTCCCTGTGTAAGTGTATGGTTGTTAAAGTGATGTATAGATCAAACCTCACCTTTGGGCATTTTGGATCCCGGGCTGTCTCGACCATGAGGCCTTCTCCCATTCTCTCCCTGTTACACACAAAACATTCAGCACTCCATTATCAAATCAGACAAAATTATACTGCAATTTACATGCTCCAAAATAAGAACATGATTTTCATAGGTCAGACTACACTGTCAAGATATTTTACCACTGACATGACAGTATCCTAGACGGAGCAGCAGGGTACTGACATGACAGTATACTAGACGGAGCAGCAGGGTACTGACATGACAGTATCCTAGACGGAGCAGCAGGGTACTGACATGACAGTATCCTAGACGGAGCAGCAGGGTACTGACATGACAGTATACTAGTCGGAGCAGCAGGGTACTGACATGACAGTATACTAGACGGAGCAGCAGGGTACTGACATGACAGTATACTAGACGGAGCAGCAGGGTACTGACATGACAGTATCCTAGACGGAGCAGCAGGGTACTGACATGACAGTATCCTAGACGGAGCAGCAGGGTACTGACATGACAGTATACTAGACGGAGCAGCAGGGTACTGACATGACAGTATACTAGACGGAGCAGCAGGGTACTGACATGACAGTATACTAGACGGAGCAGCAGGGTACTGACATGACAGTATACTAGACGGAGCAGCAGGGTACTGACATGACAGTATCCTAGACGGAGCAGCAGGGTACTGACATGACAGTATCCTAGACGGAGCAGCAGGGTACTGACATGACAGTATACTAGACGGAGCAGCAGGGTACTGACACGACAGTATCCTAGACGGAGCAGCAGGGTACTGACATGACAGTATCCTAGACGGAGCAGCAGGGTACTGACACGACAGTATCCTAGACGGAGCAGCAGGGTACTGACACGACAGTATCCTAGACGGAGCAGCAGGGTACTGACACGACAGTATCCTAGACGGAGCAGCAGGGTACTGACACGTCAGTATCCTAGACGGAGCAGCAGGGTACTGACACGACAGTATCCTAGACGGAGCAGCAGGGTACTGACACGACAGTATCCTAGACGGAGCAGCAGGGTACTGACATGACAGTATACTAGACGGAGCAGCAGGGTACTGACATGACAGTATACTAGATGGAGCAGCAGGGTACTGACATGACAGTATACTAGACGGAGCAGCAGGGTACTGACATGACAGTATACTAGACGGAGCAGCAGGGTACTGACATGACAGTATACTAGACGGAGCAGCAGGGTACTGACATGACAGTATACTAGACGGAGCAGCAGGGTACTGACATGACAGTATACTAGACGAAGCAGCAGGGTACTGACATGACAGTATACTAGTCGGAGCAGCAGGGTACTGACACGACAGTATACTAGATGGAGCAGCAGGGTACTGACATAACAGGGTACTGACATGACAGTATACTAGACGGAGCAGCAGGGTACTGACATGACAGTATACTAGTCGGAGCAGCAGGGTACTGTACTCACTTGAGGATGTTCTCCCAGATCTGGCTGTCGTAGAAGGCGTGGCTCCAGCCCATCTTGACGGTTCCCACGATGACGTTCTGTTTGAACACATCAGAACCCAGCTTCCTGTAGAGTTCCTCACAATCATCCAGAGGAATCTGGAACACCCCCAACATGAAGGCCAGGATGGCACCTGAGGGACAGGGGTTCATCGTGTTAAGATGCCACGTGCCAAACAGGACTTTCAGATTTAAAAAAAAGGATTATCCTCCCCAATATCGTGATATCCAATTGGTAGTTACAGTCTTGTCCCATCGCTGCAACTCCCGTACAGAGGGAGAGGTGAAGGTTGAGAGCCATGCGTCCTCCGAAACACGACCCCGCCAAGCCATACTGCCTCTTGACACACAGCTCGCTTAACCCGGAAGCCAGCCGAACCAACGTGTCAGAGGAAACACCATACAGCTGGCGACCGTGTCAGAGTACATGCGCCAGGCCCAAACCCTCCCCTAACCCGGACGATGCTGGGACAATTGTGCGTTGCCTCATGGGTCTCCCGGTCGCAGCCGGTCTGTAATGACGCCTCAAGCGCTGCTCCACTCGGGAGGCCCTGACATTTTGATTTTAAGACTGGACTGTATAGTGCCTTTCATTAAACACAAGTGACTGGGTTCTCAGACATAAATGAAACCTAGTCTTGGCCTAAAAGAATGCTCAATGGGTTATGTTCTCAGGACTAGGCCTGATCTGTCTGGGAAACCAGCCCTAGTAGTGTGGACCGATATCATGTTGTAGAAAATACAGGGAGCTTAGTGAAACAGCCTACCTGTGCTGACCCCACAGATGTAGTCAAACAGCTGGTAGATGGGTTTGCCCGTCAGTGTCTGCAGTTTGTGTAGGGTCTGCAGGGCTACCAGTCCCCTGGTCCCCCCTCCATCGATGGCCAGGATCCGTATACCCTGGCCCTTCACAGGGTCTGTGTATCCCACCAGGGCCAGGGCCTCTCTCACTGCAGCCTGGAGCCGGGGGTCTCTGGTCTGCCTCAGACGCAACAGGCACGGGATCACCCTCTCCTGGGGGGGATTCACTTCAGCAAATTCACACACTTCTACATGTACCCATCTTAGTTGAATGCACTGATTGGAAGTTGGTCTATCAGAGCTTCTGCTACATGGCTAAAATATGAATGTAAATATACCCACAGTATATCTACAAGGATTGAAGTTTACATTGTCTACAAAAACAGCCCCACACCTTGACGGCCACGCCACGTGTCTCAGGGTACTCCAGAAGATGCAGGCTAAGCTCCTCCACACGGCTGGTGTGGATATTCATGTCTGTGGCTTTCTGGATGCCCTGCACCAAGGCTCTGGTCCTGTTGTCCATACTCACCCGGGCTATGATCTGGGATGGGAGGGCACAGAACATATCCAGGATCCTTTTTAAAAATGTATATCAAAATGAGATATAAGGTAATCATTGTGTGTAATGTTTTCCCTCTGTCCTAGATCATTGAACATGAACTTCAAACAGACAGGGTAAGACACTTCAAACGGACAGAGTAAGACACTTCAAACTGACAGGGTAAGACACTTCAAACTGACAGGGTAAGACACTTCAAACGTACAGGGTAAGACACTTCAAACGTACAGGGTAAGACACTTCAAACGTACAGGGTAAGACACTTCAAACGTACAGGGTAAGACACTTCAAACGTACAGGGTAAGACACTTCAAACGTACAGGGTAAGACACTTCAAACGTACAGGGTAAGACACTTCAAACGTACAGGGTAAGACACTTCAAACTGACAGGGTAAGACACTTCAAACTGACAGGGTAAGACACTTCAAACGTACAGGGTAAGACACTTCAAACGTACAGGGTAAGACACTTCAAACGTACAGGGTAAGACACTTCAAACGTACAGGGTAAGACACTTCAAACGTACAGGGTAAGACACTTCAAACGTACAGGGTAAGACACTTCAAACGTACAGGGTAAGACACTTCAAACTGACAGGGTAAGACACTTCAAACTGACAGGGTAAGACACTTCAAACTGACAGGGTAAGACACTTCAAACTGACAGGGTAAGACACTTCAAACTGACAGGGTAAGACACTTCAAACAGACAGGGTAAGACACTTCAAACGGACAGGGTAAGACACTTCAAACGGACAGGGTAAGACACTTCAAACTGACAGGGTAAGACACTTCAAACAGACAGGGTAAGACACTTCAAACAGACAGGGTAAGACACTTCAAACGGACAGGGTAAGACACTTCAAACGGACAGGGTAAGACACTTCAAAAGGACAGGGTAAGACACTTCAAATGGACAGGGTAAGACACTTCAAACTGACAGGGTAAGACACTTCAAATGGACAGGGTAAGACACTTCAAACGGACAGGGTAAGACACTTCAAACGGACAGGGTAAGACACTTCAAATGGACAGGGTATTAAAAGTTCATTTGAATTAATTCACATGGCAGAGAATCAATCATTTATATGAATCAGTTTCAGTACCTTCTCTCTCTGGCTCAGCAGTAGTTTATTGGCCCCCTCTTCAGCATTCTTCTTCTGCTCCTCAGTCTCCATCTTCTCTCCAGGCTTCCTCACAGCCTCCTCCGTGGTCTTCTCTTCAACTGCTGCTGTGACGCTCTTGGGGTCAGCTCTGAACTTACTAGGTACCAAGGGTGCTATGTAGCTGCCAAAGAATGCCTGAACATTGGGACGAGGGTCAGACAGATACTGCCCAAACCCCCCTTTTTTAGAGGGTGTTAGGGTGGGGGTAGGGGTGGAGGTATAGGAGACTGGGTCAGAGGAAGTACTGTCTGTGGCAGGGCTAACCTCCTCCAGGGGAGGAGTCGGTTGTGGGGTAGCTGCCTTGCCCTGGATAGCCTTGGTCTCAGCTGCCACAGGTACTGAAACGGGGATGTGGTCCCCGCTCTTAGTACTCTGATAGCGTAGACTGAGAGCAGGCTTGGAGGACGTGGATGCTTGAGCATTGTCATTTAGATGGTGAGGCTTCTTGTCATCTCCTGTTAATAGACTACTACAACTCCCAAAGTAGTTGTTGACGTGTTGAGAGAGGCTGCTGTATGTCTCGTCCATGTTGGTGGACAGGGCCTCTGGTTGGAACAGCTGTAACGTCTGCTTGGCAATGGCTGACGAGGAGCTAGCGGTGGATATAGCCACTGATGCGGCGGAGTTAGCCACTGACGCAGCGAGGCTCTGTTTGGGCTTGGCGTTGGCCATGAAGGGTTTCTCTAAAGCCTGAAGTGGCTGATTCTCCTTCCCTTCTTCTCCATTGTTCTGTTCCTGTCCTACTGTCTGATCCTGCTCTGGTGGCTTCATGTCTATTGCAGCAGCTGAAGGGTCACTAGCTGCCGGGGTTGGAGATGGAGTCAGAGGCTCCGCTTCGGCCAGTACCTTCTCTGCATGGGCGGCTGCGGCACTGGGCTTAAGGCGGGAGATCTTGGAGAGGAGGTCGCTGCCACTTACTGCTTTAGTAACAGTGTTGAGCGTGCTCCTGATCCGCGACATGCGTCAGCTCACACCAGAGACAGGAGAGAGTTAAAATGGTATGACTGGACTACAGCCTTGCTTGTGCCAGTGCTGATACGGGAATAGGCCTTGATGGGTCATCTCCTTCGCTTGTGTGGTCTGTGTTCAGTTAGGACAACCTCTGGAGACTGGGTCAGTCAGGACAACCTCTGGAGACTGGGTCAGTCAGGACAACCTCTGGAGACTGGGTCAGTCAGGACAACCTCTGGAGACTGGGTCAGTCAGGACAACCTCTGGAGACTGGGTCAGTCAGGACAACCTCTGGAGACTGGGTCAGTCAGGACAACCTCTGGAGACTGGGTCAGTTAGGACAACCTCTGGAGACTGGGTCAGTCAGGACAACCTCTGGAGACTGGGTCAGTCAGGACAACCTCTGGAGACTGGGTCAGTCAGGACAACCTCTGGAGACTGGGTCAGTTAGGACAACCTCTGGAGACTGGGTCAGTCAGGGCAACCTCTGGAGACTGGGTCAGTCAGGACAACCTCTGGAGACTGGGTCAGTTAGGACAACCTCTGGAGACTGGGTCAGTCAGGACAACCTCTGGAGACTGGGTCAGTCAGGACAACCTCTGGAGACTGGGTCAGTCAGGACAACCTCTGGAGACTGGGTCAGTTAGGACAACCTCTGGAGACTGGGTCAGTCAGGGCAACCTCTGGAGACTGGGTCAGTCCTCTTGGCTCTGGTCCAGCATAGGTCATCTAGGAATGAAGCTGCCTCCTAGAATATCTGAGAAAGAAAGCTAATGGATGTCAGAGGACTTTGTGCAAAGTCTAGCTAAATAAACATACAATTTAGCCTTAAGTAAAACCACAATGGAGCCCCTCATTAGAATGAAGAAAGGTATTTGTCCCACACAAAAAAAATAGATAGGGTTTGAATGGCCAACCAGTGCTATCAAATCCCCGGATGTTCCTTCTGTTCTATGGTAGCCATGGAAACCCTTCAAAACAACAACATTCGTTTTCCAGTGTAGAAAACGAATGATATCTACGGGTTTCCAAATACTTTATCAAAGTAAGTTTTGATATACGAAGAGAAACACGATGGACGAGAGGCCTTCATCAAACCTAAGCTTGAGAGCATCTGAAATCGTGAAAAATGTAGTGGAGAACGCACGCGGTGCCCTCGGCCACCAGCAAGCAGTGGAAGACTCCACCGAATACGAGTTTAGAAACATAGAATGGATAACTTGCAAGGACTTTACAATTGAACTGGGGAAAGTGCGAATCGAGGAGTACATCCACACATGGGAGGTGCACACCAGCTGGCTTTTTAGCCTAGTATTCCTCGAGGAGACGGATCATGAGTTTCACAAACAGTACCACTACCGGGCACAATGGAGCATCCCCACCCGACGTACCCCGATCCCCAAGGCTACTGCCAGTGTCTACTTTGTCATTGTGATTTCCAAGATCAAACCTCAGACTTTGCCCGTGGAGGTGTACTTTCTAGTGGAGTCGAACAGGCTGACACACAGGCCAGGGGAAACGAGGTTCAGGGAGAAGTGGTTGAAAGACGTCATCGAGAGCAAAACGTTGCTCCAGAATACTGTCGACTTTTAGCAATATAAACATTGGAATGGACAGCTAAACGTTTCTGTGGCGAATATTCATCTCTTATGAGACACCTAACGTTACCTAGCGAGTACATTTCCAGGCCAACGGGGAACACACGAGTCATTACATGGGCTTGTATCAATAAAGGGGCCACTGCCTTCACTGTGAAGAGTTGGAAAAAAACATGGCTGTATATCAGTGAAGCTGTGTTTTACAACAACTCGGTCGTTTTTTTGCTAACTAGCGATACAACACAGCAGCTAGTACCTAACGTTAATTTATTTTACGCTGGGTTAGCTAACTGGCAAAGCAGCATCAGCTAGCTAATCATCATTGAGTTTACGACAGCCCATTTCAAAAGGTGTTTTGTAGATTATGATAAAAACCTAGACAAATGTAACATTTCATCCAAGGAAATTACCTGAATAGTCAGCGTTTTATTGACAGATATGCTCGCTAAGGAAAACAGGAAATGGGTAAATATACAATAGATCACGTTACGGTGCTCTGCTTCTCGATTGGCTGTTTCATAGGCACGTCAACCGCTAACCACCAACCACGAGAGGGCATGCATTGACTGCTCTGTAACACTAGAGGGCAGCATTTTATGTGAGATAATCCTCCCTGTGTGAATCATTACGTTTCATTGTGGAACAGCTACAGTATTTAATTGAATTTAAATAGGATAAAAATCATTCCGCATGACTCATTTGTATTACTTATGTTTGGCACAAATGTTTATTTCACCAATTAGAGTATGAACTAATGATTTGATCAAATCTAGATGGAGTGTGCATTCGATTGTAATCAACAACATTCCAGCATCATGGAGAGCGACATAGCCACATACAGCCCACTACCGAAAGTAGCTAATTGTTTATCTATAACATTATTATTTCTGTTGTTAACCCAATCACAAGAGGAGGATTGTACAATTGATAAAATACAATATCAACATGTGATGCAAATTAAATATGGATGATTTAAGAGATCATTCACTGATCATCCCATTGAGGATGTATCTATCTCTACTATGGATTGTTCCATGCAGAGTCTCGTTCAACAACATGCAGTGTGAAATGTCAGCAAGGTGTGCAAATGTCAAATGAGCTCAGTGGTTTTTGCCTGTCTCTTATACAACATGGTTGGGAGGAACATTGACTTCAACAAAGTTAATTGGACAAGGTCCATTCAGGTCTCATAATGGGGTGCCCACGAATTCTCCCAAACCTCAATTTAAAACCACTGTCTGCTGGGTCCCAAATGGAACCTGTTCCTGTGCATGTGCCTGTTCCTGTGTCTGTGCCTGTGCCTGTTCCTGTGTCTGTTCCCGTGTCTGCGTCTGTTCCTGTGTCTGTTCCTGTGTCTGTTACTTTGCCTGTTCCTGTGTCTGTTTCTGTGCCTGTTCCTGTGTCTGTTTCTGTGCCAGTTCCTGTGTCTGTTTCTGTGCCTGTTCCTGTGTCTGTGCCTGTTCCTGTGTCTGTTCCTGTGCCTGTTCCTGTGCCTGTTCCTGTTCCTGTGCCTGTTCCTGTGCCTGTTCCTGTGCCTGTTCCTGTTCCTGTGCCTGTTCCTGTGCCTGTGCCTGTTCCTGTGTCTGTTCCTGTTCCTGTTCCTGTGCCTGTTCCTGTGCCTGTTCCTGTTCCTGTGCCTGTTCCTGTTCCTGTGCCTGTTCCTGTTCCTGTGCCTGCTCCTGTTCCTGTGCCTGTTCCTGTGCCTGTTCCTGTGCCTGTTCCTGTTCCTGTTCCTGTGCCTGTTCCTGTGCCTGTTCCTGTGCCTGTTCCTGTGCCTGTTCCTGTGCCTGTGCCTGTTCCTGTTCCTGTGCCTGTGCCTGTTCCTGTTCCTGTGCCTGTTCCTGTTCCTGTGCCTGCTCCTGTTCCTGTTCCTGTTCCTGTGCCTGTGCCTGTTCCTGTTCCTGTGCCTGTGCCTGTTCCTGTTCCTGTGCCTGTTCCTGTTCCTGTGCCTGTTCCTGCTCCTGTTCCTGCTCCTGCTCCTGTTCCTGTTCCTGTTCCAGTGCCTGTGCCTGTTCCTGTGCCTGTGCCTGTGCCTGTTCCTGTGCCTGTTCCTGTTCCTGTGCCTGTGCCTGTGCCTGTTCCTGTTCCTGTTCCTGTGCCTGTGCCTGTTCCTGTGCCTGTTCCTGTTCCTGTGCCTGTTCCTGTTCCTGTTCCTGTGCCTGTGCCTGTTCCTGTTCCTGTGCCTGTGCCTGTTCCTGTGCCTGTGCCTGTTCCTGTTCCTGTTCCTGTTCCTGTGCCTGTTCCTGTTCCTGTTCCTGTGCCTGTTCCTGTGCCTGTTCCTGTGCCTGTTCCTGTTCCTGTTCCTGTTCCTGTTCCTGTTCCTGTGCCTGTTCCTGTTCCTGTTCCTGTTCCTGCTCCTGTTCCTGCTCCTGCTCCTGTTCCTGTTCCTGTGCCTGTTCCTGTTCCTGTTCCTGTGCCTGTTCCTGTTCCTGTGCCTGCTCTAAAGGTCCATAGAGTTCTCAATGTGTTTATTGGATGTCCACCCTTATTACATGACACAAACAGTAGCTACATCACCAGTAGTGGGCATAGACCAGTTGAATAAATGACTCTCTGGTACAGAGTGTAATAACATGGAGGAACACAGAAACAGCCCACAGAGGCACAGTGCTGCTGGAGGAGCAGAGAAACAACCCACAGAGGCACAGTGCTGCTGGAGGATCACAGAAACAACCCACAGATGCACAGTGCTGCTGGAAGAACACAGAAACAACCCACAGAGGCACAGTGCTGCTGGAGGAACACAGAAACAACCCACAGAGGCACAGTGCTGCTGGAGGAACACAGAAACAACCCACAGAGGCACAGTGCTGCTGGAGGAACACAGAAACAGCCCACAGAGGCACAGTGCTGCTGGAGGAACACAGAAACAACCCACAGAGGCACAGTGCTGCTGGAGGAACACAAAAACAACCCACAGAGGCACAGTGCTGCTGGAGGAACACAGAAACAACCCACAGAGGCACAGTGCTGCTGGAGGAACACAGAAACAACCCACAGAGGCACAGTGCTGCTGGATATTCCTGTTGATCCTAGCTGCCAAAATTAAACACAATTACATGTTTGTGTTTGTGTATATATGGATGCATGGATGTTTTATAGCAAAAACCCTCCCACTTTGTTCCATTCAAACAGTAATAACAGTTTCAATAGAGGGAATCAAAAACATACAGCAGAAATAAACCCATTATTATGTCACATGTCATTATTATGTCACATGTCATTATTATGTCACATGTCATTATTATGTCATGTCATTATTATGTCACATGTCATTATTATGTCACATGTCATTATTATGTCATATGTCAATATTATGTCATATGTCATTATTATGTCACATGTCATTATTATGTCATATGTCATTATTATGTCACATGTCATTATTATGTCACATGTCATTATTATGTCACATGTCATTATTATGTCATATGTCATTATTATGTCACATGTCATTATTATGTCATATGTCATTATTATGTCATATGTCATTATTATGTCACATGTCATTATTATGTCACATGTCATTATTATGTCACATGTCATTATTATGTCACATGTCATTATTATGTCACATGTCATTATTATGTCACATGTCATTATTATGTCACATGTCATTATTATGTCATATGTCATTATTATGTCATATGTCATTATTATGTCACATGTCATTATTATGTCACATGTCATTATTATGTCACATGTCATTATTATGTCACATGTCATTATTATGTCACATGTCATCATTGTTCTGTCATCTATAGAAGAAAAGCCTTCTCTGATTATACACTGTATCCAGATTATACACTGTATCCAGATTATACACTGTATCCAGATTATACACTGTATCCAGATTATACACAATTTTGTTCCTTCCTATGAAGGGCAGCAGATAATTCCATATATTAGTGGCGCAATCCAATTCAAGTTCCCCTTCCCTCTTAACCACGACAAGTCCCCATAGCAACCAGGTCTTGCACCGTGCTCCCTGGAGCCGTATAGGTAAGGTTGATGATAGGGGTAAACAAGACACAGAGAGATGGTCAGATGTTTGGAACCGATAGATGATTCACACCGAGACTGAGGATATAGAGAATCCCATGAGGTCATATAGAAGTCCATTACACTCATATGGCTTTATTGCATGACTCCAGATTCATTCTAAAGTCTACTGTACACAGTGAGCGATGCTCCGCAACCTAAAGATGAATCACACTGAGTGGGGATATTGGGAATCCCAGGGGATCATAGAAGACAGAATTGCAGTTATTGCTATGTGGTGTTACAGCGCCACTTCAGAATCATTTCAAAGTGGCCAGTGTAGCTCAGGTCTACTGTATACTGTAGCTAGATACAGCTTTACAGCACCACTCCAGAATCATTTCAGTGTATCTCAGATCTACTGTATACTGTAGCTAGATACAGCTTTACAGCACCACTCCAGATTCATTTCAGAGTGTATTTCAGTGTAGCTCAGATCTACTGTATACTGTAGCTAGATACAGCTTTACAGCACCACTCCAGAATCATTTCAGAGTGTATTTCAGTGTAGCTCAGATCTACTGTATACTGTAGCTAGATACAGCTTTACAGCACCACTCCAGATTCATTTCAGAGTGTATTTCAGTGTAGCTCAGATCTACTGTATACTGTAGCTAGATACAGCTTTACAGCACCACTCCAGATTCATTTCAGAGTGTATTTCAGTGTAGCTCAGATCTACTGTATACTGTAGCTAGATACAGCTTTACAGCACCACTCCAGATTCATTTCAGAGTGTATTTCAGTGTAGCTCAGATCTACTGTATACTGTAGCTAGATACAGCTTTACAGCACCACTCCAGATTCATTTCAGAGTGTATTTCAGTGTAGCTCAGATCTACTGTATACTGTAGCTAGATACAGCTTTACAGCACCACTCCAGATTCATTTCAGAGTGTATTTCAGTGTAGCTCAGATCTACTGTATACTGTAGCTAGATACAGCTTTACAGCACCACTCCAGATTCATTTCAGAGTGTATTTCAGTGTAGCTCAGATCTACTGTATACTGTAGCTAGATACAGCTTTACAGCACCACTCCAGATTCATTTCAGAGTGTATTTCAGTGTAGCTCAGAGCCATTGGGGAACAACAACGATATATATATATATTTTAGGCGTGTGAAGACAGAAGACGCAGCAGTGGAAACATGATAAACACTGGATGAATCATCTAAAAGGGTCTATTTCTGACTTGCTTTACGACAGCGAGCTTTAGAGCATCACTAATATATGTACGTTACGTCTGTATGCATGTTGACCTGATCATATTGCTCCCTGTCACTGAGCATGATGAGTGGCATGGATAGGTGGCAAAAATGATTGGCTATGAAAAGCCAACTGACATTTACTCCTGAGGTGCTGACCTGTTGCACCCTCTACAACCATTGTCAAATCAAATCAAATCAATTTGTCACATACACATGGTTAGCAGATGTTAATGCGAGTGTAGCGAAATGCTTGTGCTTCTAGTTCCGACAATGCAGTAATAACCAATGAGTAATCTAACCTAACAATTCCAAAACTACTACCTTATACACACAAGTGTATAAAGAATATGTACATAAAGATATGAATGAGTGATGGTACAGAACGGCATAGGCAAGATGCAGTAGATGGTATCGAGTACAGTATATACATATGAGATGAGTAATGTAGGGTATGTAAACAAAGTGGCATAGTTTAAAGTGGCTAGTGATACATGTAATACATAAAGATGCAGTAGATGATATAGAGTACAGTATATACATATACGTATGAGATGAATAATGTAGGGTATGTAAACATTATATTAAGTAGCATTGTGACTTATTATTTGACCCTGCTGGTCATCTATGAACGTTTGAACATCTTGGCCACGTTCTGTTATAATCTCTACCAGGCACAGCCAGAAGAGGACTGGCCACCCCTCATCCCTCAGAGCCTGTTTTTCCTCTAGGTTTCTTCCTAGGTATTGGCCTTTCTAGGGAGTTTTTCCTAGCCACCGTGCTTCTACATCTGCATTGCTTGCTGTTTGGGGTTTTAGGCTGGGTTTCTGTACAGGACTTTGAGATATCAGCTGATGTAAGAAGGGATTTATAAATAAATACATTTGATTGATTGATGGACGGGTGGTATAGACAGGTGCCATGGATGGGTGGCATGGATGGGTGGCATATATGGGTGGCATGGACGGTTGGCATAGACAGGTGGCATGGACGGGTGGCATAGATGGGTGGCATGGACGGGTGGCATGGATGGGTGGCATGGACGGCTGGCATGACAGATGGCATAGACAAGTGGCATGATGGGTGGCATAGATAGAATGGATGGGTGGCATGGCAGGTGGCATGGACGGCTGGCATGGACAGGTGGCATGGATGGGTGGCATGGCAGGTGGCATGGATAGAATGGATGGGTGGAATGGATGGATGGCATGGCAGGTGGCATGGACAGCTGGCATGGGTGGGTGGCATGGACAGATGGCATGATGGGTGGCATGGGCAGGTGGCATGATGGGTGGCATGGACAGGTGGCATGGACAAGTGGCATGATGGGTGGCATGGTGGGTGGCATCTACAGGTGGCATGGACAGGTGGCATGCTGGGTGGCATGGACAGGTGGCATGATGGGTGGCATGATGGGTGGCATGGACAGGTGGCATGATGGGTGGCATAGAAAGGTGGCATGATGGGTGGCATGGTGGGTGGCATGGACAGGTGGCATGATGGGTGGCATAGAAAGGTGGCATAGACAGGTGGCATGATGGGTGGCATAGACAGGTGGCATGATGGGTGGCATGGTGGGTGGCATAGACAGGTGGCATGATGGGTGGCATATACAGGTGGCATGATGGGTGGCATAGACAGGTGGCATGATGGATGGCATAGACAGGTGGAATGGCGGGTGGCATGGTGGGTGGCATAGACAGGTGGCATGATGGGTGGCATGGTGGGTGGCATAGACAGGTGGCATGATGGGTGGCATAGACAGGTGGCATAGAAAGGTGGCATAGACAGGTGGCATGATGGGTGGCATGAACTGCATAATAGATGTATAGTAGGAAAATACTATTATGTGGTACTTAACAGCACCATAAACAGTGTCGGTGTGTCCTCACACTGAAGGAGAACAGTCTTTTATTCTAGCATGATGTGGTGTACGTCCCAAATGGCATCCTATTCCCTATATAGTGCACTACTTTTGACCAGGGCCCATAGGGTCTAAAGTAGTGCACTATGTAGGGAATGGGGTGCCATTTGGGACACAGTCATGGTGTGGAGAGGTTGTGGATAATGAATAACAGCACTCAGCACACTGTAACACTCAGAAGCGAAGTATCTGCAAGCTGCTAGACACAAATCTCAGCTTCAATACATCCTGTCAGATATGTGCCTCCCTGCTGATAAGTACTGTACAAATGACCTTTTCTTCACGACTGTCACAAAGGACCTGGATGAAACAGGACAGAGAGAAGTGCTCTCACAGAGCAACGGTAGAAACACATAATTTCACAATATGACATTTACCACAGTCTGCATCTCTAGGAATTAATTTTCTCCAAGACCAGTCAGTCAATACAGTTGTTGACTTGATGCTTCTAAATCAACATGGGTCATGTTGATACATGGATGCTGAGGGGAAATGCTTCTAAATCAACATGGGTCATGTTGATACATGGATGCTGAGGGGAAATGCTTCTAAATCAACATGGGTCATGTTGATACATGGATGCTGAGGGGGAAACACCAATGTTCTTTTACATTACATTGTAAAGGATACAAGTCCTTATACCTGACTTTTATCAATCATATTCAACATGGATTCAATTGGAAAGAGTCTAGTTTAGGGGTGGATGTCGTCTGTTCCTTTTGTATTCTGTGGAAGAAAGGCTTTTCATTAGGCCCATGTGGCTGATGGTCACAAAGTACTGGTCTATGTCTACAATTAATATGGACAGAAAATGGAAATGAGGGACATTGAAGGAAATCAATGTGCACTCACGTGTGAAGCCAGGGGAGGTGTTCATATTGAAGCCTAGAGGTTCATTACACTCTGGGAATGCGCACTGCGCACCTACCTATACAGCACATTCTGATTTCATCAGTGCATCCAGAGACATATTTAAACAGGCCTCCAGCTCTGGTGCACCTGTCGTTGCTGCCCATCCTTTCTGGGACGGCGATGGCCCGTACAAAATGTCATAGACAGACGATGCTTGCAGGGTTACCCAACCACATAGCGCCGGGCGGCCAAACTGACGTTTCTTGAAGGTATGTAGCTATCAATGGAGCAGCAAATTCAGGGTGAGTCGTCAGGGCGAGTCGTCAGGCAAATGCTACGCTACTATCAGCTACCAGCACTTGTTGCTGCTGCGCAGAGCTACTGCGCATCGTAGGCGAGAGATAGTGGCCGAATTGCCAATAGGAAAGTATTGGACCTAATTTTCTGAACATAATTAACAATGGAAAAAAAATGGTAACCAAAAAATCTTGTAAGGGACAATGAGTTTACAACTCAATTATAGTGGCAATGGCAGTTCGGAGCGGGAGGACGCGGGAGGAATTGATGAAACAGGTGAACACGACTTTGCGCTTATAAAAGCTGGGGTTTTGGGATTGATTTTTGTCTTAGCCACATGTGGGAATTTGTGCCTTCTGCATGCACTTTGGAGGAAGCGCAAGATGAATACAAAGACCCAACTGTTCCTTCTGCACCTGTGTTTTGCGGACCTAGTGGTCGCTTTCTTCCAAGTCCTACCGCAGCTCTGCATGGAGATTACGCACCGGTTCCGGGGCTCAGATTTCGTCTGTAGGTCGGTGAAATATCTTCAGGTGGTTGGGATGTTCGCCTCCACATACATGATAGTGGCCATGACCATAGATCGGTACCATGCGGTCTGCAAACCCATGGTGTCGTTCTTGAAGGGTTCTTTTAAGAGGTACGTCGCCATAGGCGCAGCGTGGCTGATCTCTCTGGCTTTCAGCACTCCGCAACTCTTCATCTTCTCTCTCCAAGAACTAGAGGACAACCTGTATGATTGTTGGGCGACATTTATCGAACCTTGGGGTTCTAAGATATACATCAGCTGGATTACTTTATCAGTGTTTGTTCTCCCGGTTATCATCTTGCTGTACTGCCAGATTAAAATATGCACGGGGATATACTTTAACATGAAGAGAAAGGCGCTCCAGGCTTCCACGAGCGACAGGCGCACGGGCACCAAAGGGGTCTCGAGCGCGATGTTGAAGACGGTCAAAATGACATTCGTCATCATTATGGTCTACTCGATATGCTGGAGCCCCTTCTTTGTGGTCCAGTTGTGGTCTGCATGGAGTCCCAGTACAGCGCCCACAAATGGTAAATTCGATATATTTGTGTACCTGCTTGTCATTTTACTACATTGTTAGGAGCACAGGTATCTAGAAGCCACAGGTATCTAGAAGCCACAGGTATCTAGAAGCCACAGGTATCTAGAAGCCACAGGTATCTAGAAGCCACAGGTATCTAGAAGCCACAGGTATCCAGAAGCCACTGGTATCTAGAAGCCACAGGTATCTAGAAGCCACAGGTATCTAGAAGCCACAGGTATCTAGAAGCCACAGGTATCCAGAAGCCACAGGTATCTAGAAGCCACAGGTATCTAGAAGCCACAGGTATCTAGAAGCCACAGGTATCTAGAAGCCACAGGTATCCAGAAGCCACAGGTATCTAGAAGCCACAGGTATCTAGAAGCCACAGGTATCTAGAAGCCACAGGTATCTAGAAGCCACAGGTATCTAGAAGCCACAGGTATCTAGAAGCCACAGGTATCTAGAAGCCACAGGTATCCAGAAGCCACAGGTATCTAGAAGCCACAGGTATCTAGAAGCCACAGGTATCTAGAAGCCACAGGTATCTAGAAGCCACAGGTATCTAGAAGCCACAGGTATCCAGAAGCCACAGGTATCTAGAAGCCACAGGTATCTAGAAGCCACAGGTATCTAGAAGCCACAGGTATCTAGAAGCCACAGGTATCTAGTTTAATCACACTGATTGGCCTCCAGTTCCATTGATTTGCATGACCTTTCCAATTCTTTCTGTGGAAACCTGTAGTGCTATTTTTATCATGCCATATCCCCCCCCCCCTTCTCTCTCTCTCTCTGTCTCTCTCTCTCTCTCTCTCTCAGGTCCACTGTTTGTCATCATCATGCTCCTTGCCAGTCTAAACAGCTGTACCAACCCCTGGATCTATCTTTACTACAGCTAGGAGACTAGGAGACTAGGAGACTAGCTCTGGCCCAGGGCGCTACTTTCAGCTTCACAGAAGGCTCAGCAGCAGCAAGCCACACATAACACCATGGACCAGAGCTATTGATGGACCATGTGGGCAATATGGGAACTCCTCCTACTCCACTGCTTCACCTTGTACTGTATGTAGCATGTCTTTGATGTCATTGAAGACCCATGGTTTAGACACATGGAAATATTTGTAAATATCCTCGTTGATTCAACATCAGTATTGGTATGTCCTAATCAATCACTGATTATCTGGGATGAGCTCCTGTCCTAATCAATCACTGATTATCTGGGATGAGCTCCTGTCCTAATCAATCACTGATTATCTGGGATGAGCTCCTGTCCTAATCAATTACTGATTATCTGGGATGAGCTCCTGTCCTAATCAATCACTGATTATCTGGGATGAGCTCCTGTCCTAATCAATCACTGATTATCTGGGATGAGCTCCTGTCCTAATCAATCACTGATTATCTGGGATGAGCTCCTGTCCTAATCAATCACTGATTATCTGGGATGACAGGCCACCAGAAAAACTATTGTGAGGAAGGATATGGGCATCGGTGAACAACGAATGGTTGCTTTGTGAGTTTAATGTATATTCTTATCACGATCTGGTCCATATATTTATTGATGTGTTTGAGCTCTGACGTGTCTTTACATAGATATATGTATGTTCTCTGTTTTGTGTAATGCAACAATAAAACAAGTCTGTACATGATTTGAATAATTCACTGAACAAGTCTGCTGACTGTGTTTCATGTTGAACATTACTCTGCTCAGGAGGAGTGTAAATGTGTCCTGTAGGTGGGGTCATGTGGTTGTGCTGACTGTGTTTCATGTTGAACATTACTCTGCTCAGGAGGAGTGTAAATGTGTCCTGTAGGTGGGGTCATGTGGTTGTGCTGACTGTGTTTCATGTTGAACACTACTCTACTGTTGTGTTGATTGCTGCTGCCTTCTCAGCCAGGCCTCCCTTGAGACTCTGTGTCTCAACTGGCTTTTCCTGGTTAAATAAAGGTGAAATAAAAAGTTCCACAGGGAAGTGAAATAATTCAGTGGTTTCTGGGAAAGCACACTGCCAAAGGAATAACTCTAATGACAGACATATGCGTGTGCTCTCTCCCTTCTAGCTTCAAACAGAATGGTACCGTGTGGTAAACATTTCAAAGAAATTAAGACCATTGTTACATTCAACAATAGTCCTAAAGGTTTTCTTTTGAAAAGACTTTTCCAATAGCAGACTCTCAGAGCTGGTTTTCTTCCAGCCAAGTGATTATGACACATGCAGGCAGGGTTGGGGAGTATCTGATTACATGTAATCTGATAACCATCAGTTACGTTACCAGCAATAATATTGTAATCAGATTACAGATGCTGTTGAAATACCAGATGGTTACGTCTTCCATTACCTTTACATTCAAAAAGGATGTTTGCAGGAAAAAATACATTATGACACCTTTCTGCTTCCTCAATGAAATTCAATTGTAAAAATATGCAAGTTAAAGTTTGTTCCACCTGAGCAAGTCTGACCACCAATCAGAGAGCACTATGATGACACACCAAATGATGACCACCAATCAGAGAGCACTATGATGACACACCAAATGATGACCACCAACCAGAGACTACTATGATGACACACATTTGATGGATCCATTTTGTCTTCTTCTAATGCCTCTTAAAAGGGAAAATAATCAGATTACATTACTGAGTTTGGACAATCCAAAGTTACATTACTGAGTTTGGGCAATCCAAAATTACATTACTGAGTTTGGACAATCCAAAGTTACATTACTGAGTTTGGACAATCCAAAATTACATTACTGAGTTTGGACAATCCAAAATTACATTACTGAGTTTGGACAATCCAAAGTTACATTACTGATTACAATTTTGGACAGACAACTAATAACTGTAACGGATACATTCAGAATGTAACCCACCCAACCCTGCATGCCTGCTATTGACAGTTTGGTAACACTTTATATTAAGGTCCCTTAATAAACAATATATAAACAGTTTGTAAAGAGATTACTTACCACTTATTCATCATTATTCCTACATTTGTAAATGTCATTAAGAAATCTCTAAATAGTCATTTATGCATTTATAAACGTTATTTTAAATAATTTATTAACGATTTATGAGATCATTCATAAATTGTTTCATCATAGTATGTTAACAATTTGTAAATTATTAATCATCTACAACTAAGGTACTTATTTGTCAACCTAAGTTATTGTCAACATAAGATTATTGATAATGTATTTGTTAATGGTTGATTAATGGTTTGACTCAGCATGTATTTACATATTTATAAATGCATTTATATACAGTATGTCATGAATGGTATATTTATTCATTGTTAATGAGTACATTTATAAATGTGAGAACATTTACTTACTAATACCTCAGTTGATGATTCATTTAAATCCTTATAAACCATTTACTAATTATTAATAAACTATTTAGCAGTTTTATGGAAAACGAGCAGTATTTAAATCTTCTCAGTTTTGTGGCTTGGATAATGGGATAATTAGGAGTACAAGCAACACCTTCTATTCACGGATTGACGTACGTTTTTCAAGCCAAATCCCTCCTCCGTCACTGCGGTGAAAACATATTGGACAGTTTTGACTTGAAGGCAGACTGAACTTCAAGTTGAGTCTTGGCTAACTAAACACAGTAACATAGAGTACCAGTCTAAAGTCTGGACACACCTACTCATTCAAGGGTTCTTCTTAATTTTTACTATTATCTACATTGGAGAATAATAGTGAAGACATCAACATGATCAAATAACACATATGTAGTAACCAAAAAAGTGTTAAAACAAATCAAAATATAATTTATACTTGAGCTTCTTCAAAGTAGGCACCCTTTGTCTTGATGACAGCTCTGCACACTCTTGGCATTCTCTCAACCAGCTTCATGAGGTAGTCTTTTGACTGCTGCTGTATGTAAATACATTGATAGAAATGTATATAAATGGTGAGTCAAACCATTAATCAACCATTAACAAATGCCTTATAACTAATCTTATGAGTTGACAATAACTCCTTTATAACAAGGTTGTTATGATTGCTCCTGGCTGTGGTTTTCTTCATGATCACTTATTGTGAATTTCAGACTGCATGAATAACAGACCATGAAATGACATAAACACAAGACGATCTATTCTCTTCCCAAACGTTTATCCATCTTGTAAACATTCAGACAATAGAACAAAGGACTTGATTGCAAATTGCCTGTGAGGAAGAGAAATGCCTTTCATGTTCACTTTGAAAGATATCATCATACTTCAGCAAGTGTGTGGTACATGGCCAATATACCACGGCTAAGGGCTGTCTCCAGGCACTCTGTGTTGCATTGCGCTTCAGAACAGCCCTTAGCCGTGGTATATTGGCATGGGGGGGTGTGGTATATGGCCAATATACCACGGCTAAGGGCTGTCTCCAGGCACTCTGTGTTGCGTTGCGCTTCAGAACAGCCCTTAGCCGTGGTATATTGGCCATATACCACACCCCCTCATGCCAATATAGGATATGTAGTATGGCTTGTCCAACGGGTTTCATAACCACTACCTGCATTCACATAATGACTGTACTTTGTCTTTAAGGGGGCTGCGTTTCCTACATCCATCTTTGGGCTTTGAAATGAATTCTATCTACCCATCGATTCATGAAGAATATTACTTAGGAATGACCTATGAGTTTAGTTTAACTGTCGTACCCTATCAGAACCCAATCGAAAAACTTGTTTTACTCCAGTATTTGTAAACAATACAATTGTAAACAGTGTATAGCCTCAAAACATGGTTAAACATATAGTTCTCCCTCAGCTTTTTACCAAAACATGGTTAAACATATAGTTCTCCCTCAGCTTTTTACCAAAACATGGTTAAACATATAGTTCTCCCTCAGCTTTTTACCAAAACATGGTTAAACATATAGTTCTCCCTCAGCTTTTTACCAAAACATGGTTAAACATATAGTTCTCCCTCAGCTTTTTACCAAAACATGGTTAAACATATAGTTCTCCCTCAGCTTTTTACCAAAACATGGTTAAACATATAGTTCTCCCTCAGCTTTTTACCAAAACATGGTTAAACATATAGTTCTCCCTCAGCTTTTTACCAAAACATGGTTAAACATATAGTTCTCCCTCAGCTTTTTACCAAAACATGGTTAAACATATAGTTCTCCCTCAGCTTTTTACCAAAACATGGTTAAACATATAGTTCTCCCTCAGCTTTTTACCAAAACATGGTTAAACATATAGTTCTCCCTCAGCTTTTTACCAAAACATGGTTAAACATATAGTTCTCCCTCAGCTTTTTACCAAAACATGGTTAAACATATAGTTCTCCCTCAGCTTTTTACCAAAACATGGTTAAACATATAGTTCTCCCTCAGCTTTTTACCAAAACATGGTTAAACATATAGTTCTCCCTCAGCTTTTTACCAAAACATGGTTAAACATATAGTTCTCCCTCAGCTTTTTACCAAAACATGGTTAAACATATAGTTCTCCCTCAGCTTTTTACCAAAACATGGTTAAACATATAGTTCTCCCTCAGCTTTTTACCAAAACATGGTTAAACATATAGTTCTCCCTCAGCTTTTTACCAAAACATGGTTAAACATATAGTTCTCCCTCAGCTTTTTACCAAAACATGGTTAAACATATAGTTCTCCCTCAGCTTTTTACCAAAACAGTGGTGGGGTGCTGCTTTAATATAGTTTATAAAGACCCAGTGTTCCTAAGACATGACTCCTACATGTTACTGTATGTGCTGTACTGTAGGGTTTATTCTACAGGTTACAGTTAGATTACCGCGCCTGTCACTCACCTGCCTTTATAGAATTAACTGAAGAACATGTTGTTCATTTACTTGATGAACAAGCTTCAATTAGTCTTGATGGACACCTACTAAGCAGTCAATACAAAATCAATTAAGAGACTTCTCTCCCAGCCAATCAGTCCCAATTACAGATGATTTCTAATGAACAATGACGGGAACACCTGTCAGTAACCACAGGTTTGTTTACTTGGCTCGTCTTGTCTGCAAACAAACACTCAATTTGGACTCTTCATTGGCTTCTATGGTTCAGAGTGGTTACTGTGGGGCTTTTGTGTCTCCATGGCAATTGTAGGCTAAGCTATATTAGTATGTCTTGGGAGTGGTTATGGCCACTCCCCCCTCCTGACACTGTAGTGGTTCTAAGTGTGCTTGTGAGCGAGCAAGAGCTACAGAGAAAGAGAGAGAGAGAGAGAGAGAGAGAGACTGTAGTGGTCCTCAGACCCTTCTTTAGTCCCTCTGTGATCAGACTTGTCATCCTCCATCTCCAGGAGAGACCAACAGCTCTGTGATCAGACATGTCATCCTTCATCTCCAGGAGAGACCAACAGCTCTGTGATCAGACATGTCATCCTCCATCTCCAGGAGAGACCAACAGCTCTGTGATCAGACATGTCATCCTTCATCTCCAGGAGAGACCAACAGCTCTGTGATCAGACATGTCATCCTCCATCTCCAGGAGAGACCAACAGCTCTGTGATCAGACTTGTCATCCTCCATCTCCAGGAGAGACCAACAGCTCTGTGATCAGACTTGTCATCCTCCATCTCCAGGAGAGACCAACAGCTCTGTGATCAGACGTGTCATCCTCCATCTCCAGGAGAGACCAACAGCTCTGTGATCAGACATGTCATCTTCTATCTCCAGGAGAGACCAACAGCTCTGTGTTCAGACTTGTCATCTTCTATCTCCAGGAGAGATCAACAGCTCTGTGATCAGACATGTCAACCTCCCTATCCAGGAGAGACCAACAGCTCTGTGATCAGACATGTCAACCTCCCTCTCCAGGAGAGACCAACGGCTCTGTGTTCAGACTTGTCATCTTCTATCTCCAGGAGAGATCAACAGCTCTGTGATCAGACATGTCAACCTCCATCTCCAGGAGAGACCAACAGTCAGGCTTAACATGAAGCTTGAGTGATCGTTAAAGAATGCCCTGGTATGTCCATCTAATCCCTTCACATACATTAAAAGCACAGTCTCAGAGATAGATTGGATGTCTTCATGTGGGCGTCCCAAATGGCTCCCTATTCCCCATATAGGGTTCTGGTCATAAGTAGTGCACTATAAAGGGAAGAGGGTGCCATTTGGGACATACCCATGGTGAATGAATTGGATGTCTTCGTGTCTCATCTCCTCCACCCTCGGCGGGTCGGTAACAACCGGATGCATCTGGTTTTCAGGGGAAATAGGAAGAGTCTGTGACGCGACTTCCGCTTTAGGACGTCTCAACAAGGCTCCATCTTAACTCCTCCTCCACATTTATCGGATTGGTTCAACAGTGCAGAAGAGAACCTCCCCCGACAGTACATTCTTCTCATCCGGACCAGAGAGAAACGCCCGCTGCGGCAGGTTACTGATGTGCATGAAACACGTGGAACAGCGCCATGACTCAATTGAACCAATAATGATGGTGTAAATACTTCCAGAAAACACTTCTTTTTTTCTTTCTGGAGTCATTTTTCTCAAATGAAAATCAGAAACGACTGACCTGTTCTGACAACACCATGTATAATACATGTTTATACTTTAGACTCGAGGTGATTAGTAGCTTAGTAACTACTAGAAGTATACTCTGTTTGAATGGACATAACACAGTGACTGGATGCTTCATTTAGCCGTTCACAAACAATAATAATACCAGCAAAAGACGTATTACTCTGAAATGAAATGAGACTCTTAAGTACAGAACAAACAATGGCCCCCATTAAGTCTGTTTGTTTAGAGTCTTGACTAATGCGTTGGAATAATGCTAAACACCTCATTTATTCACACGAGTCGTTCAGGCAAGTGCAGTCAGGGAGCGTGTTCCAAATGGGCCAGAGTAGTGTGTTATACAGGCCCTTTGGGAAGCAGACCAGGCCTCGGGTCCCAGGGATGGAAGGCGTTTCTCTCAGGGGATGGATGCAGAAAGATGCAGGGGTGAATCCTAACGAATGTTGACGTAGTCGTGCAGCGATGTCAACGGGAGACTAAGTGAACATTTAGCATCTAATGATCGCCTTTAGAAAGGTCAGTTATGACGAATGCATCAGCATATAATTATCATTGAAAAAAATGGACCTAACAACCACTTGTCTTTTGTTATGACGACGGCTACAATTAAAGTAAGTGCTTTTCTAAGGCAAAAAGTCAGTGCTTAGATGTTCAGTTCAACCATACCTGGAGTTCTTCCTGTATCCACACAAACCCTGTGAATCGGCTGCTGCTCCAGAAACCTGGATCAAAGAGTTAGCAGCTAACTGTCCAAAACGGCCTGAAATAACTTCACAGTTCTGAAGTTTCCAATATAAACAATATTTCCAATAAAAACAACCAATAAAAACAATAGCTTTCTTAATCAACCAGAACATCAACAGTTACATGTGGCTGCTAATCAAAGTTAGCTGGCTAAGTTATTTTATTTTAATTTACCTTTATTTAACTAGGCAAGTCAGTTAAGAACAAATTCTTATTTTCAATGACGGCCTAGGAACTGTGGGTTGCCTGTTCATGGGCAGAACGACAGATTTGTACCTTGTCAGCTCGGGGGTTTGAACTTGCAACCTTCCGGTTACTAGTCCAACACTCTAACCACTAGGCTACGCAACGCCTCTAGGTTGGTGCAGTGCAGACATAACGCCTGCCCGATGGCAGTTTGCATCCTGCATAGGATCTAGGATACAAACAGGATGAGACGATCACTTGGCAACAGACAGAGCTGCAGTCAGATGACCAGGAGAGAGCCTAAAGGCAGAAGAGTGAGGAGCAAAATCAGATTGCCATTTTGAGGCCATGTTCTAATGTAATATAAAGTTCATTAGATGTGTTGCGAACACAAAGGTACTGCATTGAAACACACAAGCACAGCAATTAACATCTGGAATTGAATAAATATTGTTTTCCTATGACCGACATGATTGGTTGTTGTGTCCTTGTATTTGTGCTGCTGCTACATTCTATTGGACAGACACAGAACAAGGGCGTGGGCCAATCATCTAGAGCCAAAGACAGGACCTATAGGCCAATCTTCACATGATCAAAGTCAACCTATGTGATTTTAAATCGTCAGTGAAATCCCCAGCTTCTTCATTACTGCTCAAAAGTTATTCTCGGATATCAATAACATTGCTGTGAAGTTGACTTTGTAGCATTGCAGACTAGTAATCAATCAGTCATCTCAGTGTTCTCAGCTGTTCTTTTTACCCACGATCAATAAACTGGGAAAGTGGCAATGTCGTGTGTCTTCAGAGTGGCTCTGTGAGGCGTGTGACGTTTCTCTTATAGATCTCAGGTCAAAATAACAGCGTGTCGTCTACACTGTGATTAGAGCTCCCTTCACAATAGCCTGCAAGCAGCCCTTCTTCCTACAAGCAGCCCTTCTTCCTACAAGCAGCCCTTCCTACAGGCAGCCCTTCCTACAGGCAGCCCTTCCTTACAAGCAGCCCTTCCTTACAAGCAGCCCTTCCTACAAGCAGCCCTTCCTACAAGCAGCCCTTCCTACAGGCAGCCCTTCCTACAAGCAGCCCTTCCTATAAGCAGCCCTTCCTACAAGCAGCCCTTCCTTACAAGCAGCCCTTCCTTACAAGCAGCCCTTCCTACAAGCAGCCCTTCCTACAAGCAGCCCTTCCTACAAGCAGCCCTTCCTACAGGCAGCCCTTCCTTACAAGCAGCCCTTCCTTACAAGCAGCCCTTCCTACAAGCAGCCCTCCCTACAAGCAGCCCTTCCTACAGGCAGCCCTTCCTTACAAGCAGCCCTTCCTACAGGCAGCCCTTCCTTACAAGCAGCCCTTCCTACAAGCAGCCCTTCCTACAGGCAGCCCTTCCTTACAAGCAGCCCTTCCTACAGGCAGCCCTTCCTACAAGCAGCCCTTCCTACAGGCAGCCCTTCCTACAAGCAGCCCTTCCTACAGGCAGCCCTTCCTTACAAGCAGCCCTTCCTACAGGCAGCCCTTCCTACAAGCAGCCCTTCCTACAAGCAGCCCTTCCTACAGGCAGCCCTTCCTACGAGCAGCCCTTCCTACAAGCAGCCCTTCTATTCTATTGTGCTTTATGTATCTGCTATATCTCTCTACTGTTGCTCCTATCGAATGCTAGTCGTTGATCACATTATGTTTCACTATAAGTGCTGTGAAATGAAACGGTCAGTTCTGGTTCGAGGTTACGCCACGTTCAAAACATCTGTCAACTCGGAAATCTCAGACTTCAGTGCATTCAAAACATCTGTGAATTCAGATTAAAACGAGCTCCGAGCTCTGGGAAAAATAGTTTTGAACAGTCGTTCAACTCGGAATTCCAAGTCGGGAACTCAGGCCTCTGAAGCCCGGGAACTCAGGCCTCTGAAGCTCGGGAACTCAGGCCTCTGAAGCTCGGGAACTCAGGCCTCTGAAGCCTGGGAACTCAGGCCTCTGAAGCTCGGGAACTCAGGCCTCTGAAGCTCGGGAACTCAGGCCTCTGAAGCTTGGGAACTCAGGCCTCTGAAGCTCGGGAACTCAGGCCTCTGAAGCCCGGGAACTCCATAAAATATAAGGTCAAATCATGATGTCAGCGATCCACAGGTAGGAAGGTCGGAGCTCCAGAAAGAGTCGGAGCTAAATCCCCCCCCAGCTGCATAAAGCTCCAACATGAAGATCACTGATTTGACCCCCCCCCCCCTCCCCTCGTCTTGAAAGCACCATCAGTTTCATCATGACACGTGTGATGTCATTGCCAGTGCATTGATAAAAGGATTACAGGTAATGTAAGCCATCTCCATCAAGAAAGAGGACCGCAGTGTTGCATTTTCAGTGATGAGAAATCAGTTGACCATTTAATTTCTTTATGGAAAGAAGTAGAGGCCAAACCAATGGGAGTCAAGGAGCAACCAGTTACATCATCAAAAAGGTGCAAAGCTTGTTTAACATTCAAATATATGATTTTATTTGAGAAAGCATTAAAAGCTTGACGTTTCGGCCATCAATGGTCTTCACCAGAACCGGTTCATTTATCAGAAGCTGTCTATTTAAGGCAATTGACGAAGGCCCGAAACGTCAAGCTTTTAATAGTTGCTTGAATAAAAAATAAAAAAATTGAATAGTGAGCAAAGCATTGCACCTTTTCCCTATTCAACCATTTAATTAGAACCAAGAAGATGCACCTAAAACGGTGTCGTCGTCTCCGTCACTGGGATACTTACGTACCGTAGGCTGCTTGTTATTATCCAAATAAACATAAAACATCAGTGAAAAACATAGGCCTTTTCATACATGAATAACCAGTAAGGATCCGTATGACCCCACAGTAGATTTGATATGATATACGAATACAATACCATTGAATAAAACAAGCAGCCATCTGTAGCACAAGAATAGGGAATATCACTTCCCTTAAAACGCTCCGAATTACACCACTAATATTGACAATATGTCAGTCAGTGATGTCGAAACATGAAACAGTAGTGCATCGTGCCAGGGCCTGTCCTCAAGACACAGTGCCACCTAGCGGAGACAAACGGAAGGACTAGAACGAGCTGGAGAACAGATTCTAGCCTTGGCCAACGCTCTTTGAGAAGGGCCTCACTACTAGTAAGTAATATAACTCTGGTGAAACATGGAAACAGATAAGAAATAAGTACAAGTGATTGAGACTGTAATAACCCTGTAATAACTATACAAAATACATGTCATTAGAAAGAGCGTTGCTAATGGAAACAAAGCACTAAGGTTAAGACATCAGAGCAACGCAGAAGTAATATAGTCCTCTAGGCATTTCTGCTTTTCTTTTAAAACAATGTTGCTCTTCTTCAGATGTGCCATCTCGCTCTCAAGCCATCGTATTTTAGCCATGGTGCTTTCCTCTCTCCTGTCCAGCTCCATGATCTTGGTGTGGAGGCTGGCTGTCTTCCTCCACAGCTGTTCCTGGTCCGTGTCCTGTTTGGAGTAGGAGTGCTCGTACACAGAGATGTGTCCCCCCTCCCCGGGGCCCTCCTCCCGGTCTCCCACCCACTCCTCCCTCCGCAGCTCCAGAGGGAAGATCCTAAATGTCTGACCGAGGGCCACATGGAGGGCGTCCACCGTGGCTTCACATTCAGAGAAACGGCCGACAGGGACGACGGATTCACAGCAGAGCACAGTCACAGTGGAGTCCAGTGTATCCAGCTGCTGCAGTGTCTGTGTCTCACCAGACAGGTTCAAGCATGAGGCTGTCAGTATCCCACCACTGTCTCCAGATAGTTCTCTGTTCACCTCACACACTGCAGCCTGGGTCTCTGAGAGCATCACCTCCCCCAGGAACATTTCACTAGGAGTAGAGGCCTCTGTGTCTGAAACAAGCGGCCTTTCATATAACAGTGTAGTGACCGTAGATTCACTGGCATCCTCAGGGTTAGGGACAGGAGTGACACTCACCACGACTGGTTCCACTCTGACTGTCCTTTTCAGAATCAGAGGTGTATTCTTGCCAGGAGGGGAGGGGGAGCGGATGAGTTCAATGTTGGCGTCGCATATCCTGGTTTTGGGCTTGATGGTGTTCTTACTGGTGGAAACGGCTTTATCTTCATCCTGAGGGGAAAGAGTGATGATTAAACACAAACAGAAATCATGCTGTCATAATATAGCCATGTATAGTGCTGTAATTTATGCATTTTGATTTTGGGGGATTTGTGTGTCATTTTGTATTATTAGGTTACTGCATTGTTGGATCTAGAAATTAAAGCGTTTGGCTGCAAAATATGTTGTACGACCGATACAATTTGATGTTGCACTTTAATCAATCACAGCGATGGTTCAATTCAAAATCAAGGCAGTCAACTTAAAAAACAATTCAAAATGTGAAAAAACAGCATCTATTTTCAATGACTTCTCAATAAACTGAGGAGTAGAAGCTATTCTTTTCAAAACCTTTTTTTTCCATTGTTGAATTTTTCATTAAAATAAATTCCTGAATCGACTGCCTTCAAATTGAATTGACCCCAGCCCTGATGAATCCCAAAGAAAATATCCCAAACACAATGCTTTGTACACTGCAATGACGATCAGTGTAAAATGCATGATCAAACTAATGTGAAACTCTAATAGCCGTCACTATTCTGGAAATGTGCATTAAGACTTCTGCTAATTTTGTTGTGTGTCACAGAAGGGGTGTCTGTCTACTTACATTGTGTGTGTGAGGGAAGATGGTAGGGAAGGCTGTGTGTTTCAGGTACCGGATCCCCCATCGCAGGTCAAAGCAGTCCTCAGTGAAATGTTCACTACACAGGTACTGGTGTCTACTGGGGGTCCACTCTTCTCGCTTCATGTTGTCTACCCAGATCTGCAGCCTGACCTCATCTTGCAAAGGGAACCTGTGGGAGGAGACAATACAAACATGTTGTTAAGACAGCTACATTTGTTGACATGCCCTAATTCAATTTGTCAGCCCCATCCAAATGATCAAGATTACATACAAAGCATTGCTTCTGTAACGTTACTAGTGTTTCAGCCTAGGCTGAAGACCAAGAAACACAATATTAACAAATGCAGCACCAGTCATTCGTCAATTGTTATACACAATGGTAAACAAAGGAGGCTTTGTTTTTCTATGACAGCTCACTATTTGTTCTGAGGGCACTGCTGGATACACAACGCTAGCCAGCAACCAATATGAGCATGCTCGTTAAGCTAGCTAGAAGTAGGACTGTATCTGCACATAGAAACGTGATGGAAAAATAATAGATACCGTACGGGTAAAAGCTTATTCTCTTGTTTTCTTTAGAGGGTGTTCCTCCGCGATTTTTGCAAAGTTTTACAGCACAGTAACGGGGCATATTTCACCTGAAAATACATTAAACGTCTGTACGCGGAAGTCTTTCGGTCTTCCTCTACTGTATGGCTGCGGCAGAGAAGAGAGTTGCTGCGGCACGTAAGTTGTGGCTCAGTGTCCAAATGGCACTGCCCTCTAGCGCTTGGCGGTGGAACTGCCATTCTGCATTTAGATGTTACAGTCTTTTACAATCACTTTAGCACTAATTTCGGAACCTTGATGTCATTTTTCAAAACTCTATACACAAAACTCACAACCAAAATGCAAACTTTTCAAAACTCTAACACTTTTTTCCAATTGCTTGGATACAATACACATAAAGCTAAGAGCATTTGTTCATTGAACTAAAATCACCTGTTCAAAATGACACAACTTAACATCAAAGTATTACCATTTCAAAATGCAATTCACACATTACATCTGAGATGACTGTCTATTCATTTCATTACAATGATCTAACTATCAATTGATACAACTGCTCAAAATGATGAGTAACTGTTGCATTACTCTTAATGCATAGTTTTATGGACACTGACAAACAATATGCCATGTTTAGATCATGAAAGTTTCAGGATAATGAGATCCATTGACACCAATTACCGTGGAACATGAACTAATTGGACTACATTATCTATGGATGTAATATTTCATCATCATTCTTTATCAGACACTGTTTCTATGGTCCCGTGTACCACTTTTCCAGACCATGTTTTCAGATCTGACATTACTGTACACTCACCAGCCACTTTATTAGGTACACCTATCGAGTACTGGGTAGGACCCCCTTTTGCCTCCACAACAGTCTGAATTATTCACGGTGTTGTACATTAAGAGATACCATTCTGCACACTGTTTTAAACAACTGTTATTTGAGCATTTGTGGCCTTTCTGTTAGCTTGAAAGAGTCTGGACATTCTCCTCTGACCTCTCTCATTAACAAGGTGTTCTTGCCCATAGAACTGCCGCTCACTGAATGTGTTTTGTTTATCGCTCCATTCTCTGTAAACTCTAGAGACTGTAGTGCATAACAAACCCTGGAAGGCAGCTGTTTCTGAGATGCTGGAACCACCATGTGTGGCATCAACAATCACAACCACGGTCAAAGTTGCTTAGATTACTCATCTTGCCAGTTCTAATGTTTGGTCGAACAACAACTAAAGATCTCTACTCTATATACTCTATATATTGAGTTGCAGGCAGCCACATGATTCGCTGTTGGAATGTAACCTTCCTTGATGGGCTAAATCAGGTCTGTAGAGCTGATGTCATGACCTATGTCATTGTGTGGGATAATGTCAGGTTCCACCATGCTCAAATGGTGCAAGCATGGTTTCAGGCCCATCCACAATTTACCACCCTTTACTTACCCCCATACTCTCCTTTCCTACCAGATTGAGGAGTTTTTCTCCACATGGAGGTGGAAGGTATATGATAGGCGCCCTCACGAACAAGCCACCCTTCTCCAGGCCATGGATGACGCATGCAATGACACAGGCAGACCAGTGTCAGGCCTGGATTCGCCATGCCCGAAGATTCTTCCCAAGAGGTTTGGCTAATGAAAACATCCTTTGTGATGTGGATGAGAACCTATGGCCAAATCCACAAGACAGGGTTGGAGGGAAATTTAGAAGTATAGTAGTCAATCGTTTGTTTAGCTTTTTACAGTAAGCCAGGTGAGGAACACTGCAGTGATGTTTTACAGTAAGCCAGGTGAGGAACACTGCAGTGATGTTTTACAGTAAGCCCGGTGAAGAACACTGCAGTGATGTTTTACAGTAAGCCCGGTGAGGAACACTGTAGTGATGTTTTACAGTAAGCCCGGTGAGGAACACTGTAGTGATGTTTTACAGTAAGCCAGGTGAGGAACACTGCAGTGATGTTTTACAGTAAGCCAGGTGAGGAACACTGCAGTGATGTTTTACAGTAAGCCAGGTGAGGAACACTGCAGTGATGTTTTACAGTAAGCCCGGTGAGGAACACTGCAGTGATGTTTTACAGTAAGCCCGGTGAGGAACACTGTAGTGATGTTTTACAGTAAGCCCGGTGAGGAACACTGTAGTGATGTTTTACAGTAAGCCAGGTGAGGAACACTGCAGTGATGTTTTACAGTAAGCCAGGTGAGGAACACTGCAGTGATGTTTTACAGTAAGCCCGGTGAGGAACACTGTAGTGATGTTTTACAGTAAGCCCGGTGAGGAACACTGTAGTGATGTTTTACAGTAAGCCCGGTGAGGAACACTGCAGTGATGTTTTACAGTAAGCTCGGTGAGGAACACTGCAGTGATGTTTTACAGTAAGCCAGGTGAGGAACACAGCAGTGATGTTTTACAGTAAGCCCGGTGAGGAACACTGCAGTGATGTTTTACAGTAAGCCAGGTGAGGAACACTGCAGTGATGTTTTACAGTAAGCCAGGTGAGGAACACTGCAGTGATGTTTTACAGTAAGCCAGGTGAGGAACACTGCAGTGATGTTTTACAGTAAGCCAGGTGAGGAACACTGCAGTGATGTTTTACAGTAAGCCCGGTGAGGAACACTGCAGTGATGTTTTACAGTAAGCCAGGTGAGGAACACTGCAGTGATGTTTTACAGTAAGCCAGGTGAGGAACACTGCAGTGATGTTTTACAGTAAGCCAGGTGAGGAACACTGCAGTGATGTTTTACAGTAAGCCCAGTGAGGAACACTGCAGTGATGTTTTACAGTAAGCCAGGTGAGGAACACTGCAGTGATGTTTTACAGTAAGCCCGGTGAGGAACACTGCAGTGATGTTTTACAGTAAGCCAGGTGAGGAACACTGCAGTGATGTTTTACAGTAAGCCAGGTGAGGAACACTGCAGTGATGTTTTACAGTAAGCCAGGTGAGGAACACTGCAGTGATGTTTTACAGTAAGCCAGGTGAGGAACACTGCAGTGATGTTTTACAGTAAGCCAGGTGAGGAACACTGCAGTGATGTTTTACAGTAAGCCAGGTGAGGAACACTGCAGTGATGTTTTACAGTAAGCCCGGTGAGGAACACTGCAGTGTTGTTTTACAGTAAGCCCGGTGAGGAACACTGCAGTGATGTTTTACAGTAAGCCCGGTGAGGAACACTGCAGTGATGTTTTACAGTAAGCCCGGGGAGGAACACTGCAGTTTGTTGTTTTACTGTAGTTATTTTCTTTTTTTGTAGCAAATTATTTTTGCTTTGATTCAAAGAAAAGTGATTTTATTGTATTTCATCAATACATTTTATATTTTGTTAAATGATTCCACTGTGTCTGTAGTATTCTCTTTACTAGTCCTTTTACAGTGATGTATTTACGTGTAGTACCCTAATGAAACATGCATCACTATTTTGTACTACAATATTTAATGATTGAACGAACAACTACACAGTGAAACTATCGGTATCTTGTGTGTGGGTGATCTAAAGGAATGTTCCTATGGTATTTCATGATAAATGAGTTATTTGAACCGATGATTCTGCAAGTGCAAGGTTTCTTTAAAGATATGAATGCACAGTGTAATGTTCTGAACATTGGACAGCCTGTGTTACAAGTGATGACCATTTTGAGTTTTGTGTCTAGAGTTTTGAAAAATGACCACAAGGTTCCCGAAATTAGTGCCAAATGGATTGTAAAAAACTGTAATTGTGTCTCTCAAACAGTGGAGGCTGCTGAGGGGAGGACGGCTCATAATAATAATATAATAATGCAGTGAACAGAAGAGGATTACATGTGTTTGATACCATTCCATTAGTGTGAGCCGTCCTCCCCTCAGCTGCTCTCAAACATCAGTTTATTGTTCTGTAACAAACGCCCAAACAGCATGCTGACTTTGTGTGTCAAGAAATGTAGGTTATCCCTACCATGGCAGACCCAGGATTCAAACCCATGCCATAACAATAATGTTGTCTCATAGGCTACTAGGACATAGGATCCAGGACCACAGCACTTCAAGTATCAGGAAGGTAAGTAGGTAGATAGGTGTGTGTGTGTGTGTGTGTGTGTGTGTGTGTGTGTGTGTGTGTGTGTGTGTGTGTGTGTGTGTGTGTGTGTATGTGTGTGTGTGTGTGTGTGTGTGTGTGTGTGTGTGTGTGTGTGTGTGTGTGTGTGTGTGTGTGTGTGTGTGTGTGTGTGTGTGTGTGTGTGTGCGTGCGTGCGTGCGTGCGTGTGTGTATGTGTGAAACCTTCATGCGTGGAAGTAGTTAATTATTAAGAACAACGAGGAGCTGGACTCTGTTCCCAAGGTGATGGAACCAGGAAATGGCACCTACCAAATAAAGCATTACCTTAACAGTAGTCAGGCAGACAGTAGTCAGGCAGACAGGGAGGTGAGAGAAAAATAGTTTGTCTGCCATTGCTGTTGCCTGTCGCCGTGTCAGTTAGAAGTAACCACAGATAAAATATCAGGAAGACATCATGAAGGTGGACGACAAGTTTCACATTCTGAAATTCTTCGCAGCAGTTTTCAACTCTGTTTTCTTGGTAAAAACAAAAAAAGATGGAGAATTCAACCTAACCGTAATCTTAACCAGCTAGCATTCCTCATCTGAATCTTCTAAAAATGATCCAGAGATGAGGCTTCGCCTCTCGACATGGGGGTTTCATGTACTACATATGAAGTGACATGCAGCTTTCTGAATCCTCTACACAGATTCTGGGGCTCTGTATCTTTGGATGTGCGGTGTGGATCTTGTTTGACAAAGACAATTTCATTGCTGTTCTCAGCTCTGGTAAGTTATACTGGACAGAGAATTGCCTTTTGTCACATTTCAGAGCTTCTATATTAACTCAAATGTTACGAGAGAGACAAGGGTGTGATTGTTCCCCCGAAAACACACCTGCGTTTTTGTTGTGTGTGTGTGCGTGTGCGTGCGAGTGTGTGTGCGTGTGTGCGTGTGTGTGTGTGTGTGTAGTTGAGGTGAAGACTGTAGCTGGGGGACTGTTCATCATTGGTCTAGTGGTGGTTGGTGTCACTATCCTGGGGTGTATGGGAGCCCAACTGGAGAACAGGTGCTTCCTACTACTGGTGAGTGGTCATGTTACGGTCATAATAACACACACACCCACACACACACACACACAGACACACACACACACACAGACACACACACACACACAGACACACACACACACACACACAGACACACACACACACACACAGACACACACACACACAGACACACACACACACAGACACACACACACACAGACACACACACAGACACACACACACACACACACACACTAGTGATGCGTGGGTTGACTCATAACCCGTAGTCCGCACAGTTATATCCAGGGTGGGTGGGTTTAGGGTCATTAAATATTGTGTGGATGAAGGGCGGGTTGGTGGCGGGTGGGTTGAATATAGAGAAAGCTATGCATATAAATGTATCATTATTGTGCAGTTCATGTCTATCAGTAAATGTACAAGAGAAGAAAGGGAACTGTACAAGGTACTTTCTATATTTGCAGGTTAAGGTCGGGTGTAGGCCTCAGATTTTCACTTTATCACATATAGTATAACCTTTCAAATGTGATGTTTATGGACAAACGTATGATTCTGCTGTGAGAGCTTGTTGACAAACAGCTGACCCTCGCAACACAAACACACACACACACACACACACACACACACACACACACACACACACACACACACACACACACACACACACACACACACACACACACACACACACACACACACACACGTGACTCATCTTTAAGCTCCTAGTGTAGTGTTTGTGGTGATCTAACTGGTTTTAGTCAACTCTCTGTCTTTCTTCTCAGTACATGGGCTTCCTGATCTGCCTCGTCCTTGGTCAGCTGTTTGTCACCTTCATCGTTTTGTTAAATCATGGAAAGGTATGTCCAGGACCAAGCATTAAGCATCTCAGAGAAAATGGACTGTATTAACATGTTGTTGCATATTTTCTACACAGAGACAGACAGACAGTACTATGATAACTGCTTTGTTTCTACACAGAGACAGACAGACAGTACTATGATAACTGCTTTGTTTCTACACAGAGACAGACAGACAGTACTATGATAACTCCTTTGTTTCTACACAGAGACAGACAGACAGTACTATGATAACTGCTTTGTTTCTACACAGAGACAGACAGACAGTACTATGATAACTGCTTTGTTTCTACACAGAGACAGACAGACAGACAGACAGACAGACAGACAGACAGACAGACAGACAGACAGACAGACAGACAGACAGACAGACAGACAGACAGACAGACAGACAGACAGACAGACAGACAGACAACACAGACATGTGTTTTGCGCTGACAGATCACATCTAAGATGAAAATAGAAGTGGATAAGATCATCACTGAATATGGAACAAACCCTGACAATCAACGACATTGGAAGCTTCTGGATAATGTACAGCGCTATGTATGTATGACAGCAATTGTGAAACATGGTCCACATCAAAAGCGAAGATGAGGCGAGGCCGAACTGACCAGTTGTGTGCGTGTGTGTGTGTGTCTGTGTGTGTGTAGGGGCACTGCTGTGGTATGCAGAGTCCTAATGACTGGCAGAGCAACATGTTCATTAAGAACAACAGTCTGATAGAGGTGTATCCCTGTTCCTGTTTCAACACCACGGATTGTCCTGCCATCTCAGGATTCAGCACACTGCTGTTTGGAAATGGAAGTGAAACACAGATCCATCCACAGGTACAGTCTCTCTCTCTCTCTCTCTCTCTCTCTCTCTGTCTCTCTCTCTCTCTCTCTCTCTCTCTCTCTCTCTCTCTCTCTCTCTCTCTGTCTCTCTCTCTCTCTCTCTCTATATATATATATATATATATATATATATCTCTCTCTCTATCTCTCTCTCTCTCTCTCTCTCTCTCTCTCTCTCTCTCTCTCCCTGTCTCTCTCTCTCTCTCTCTCTCTCTCTCTCTCTCTCTCTCTCTCTATCTCTCTCCCTGTCTCTCTCTCTCTCTCTCTCTCTCTCTCTCTCTCTCTCCCTGTCTCTCTCTCTCTCTCTCTCTCTCTGTATTGACATTGTCAAGTGTGTGTGTGTTTCCAGAGATGTGTAGACATAATCACCAACTGGCTGAAGGAGAACACTTTGACAATAGTGGGAATGGAAGTGGGCCTGCTAATCAGTCAGGTAACACACAGACACACAGACACACAGACACACAGACACACAGGCACACAGGCACACAGACACACAGACACACAGACACACAGACACACAGGCACACAGACACACAGACACACAGACACACAGGCACACAGACACACAGGCACACAGACACACAGACACACAGACACACAGACACACAGGCACACAGACACACAGACACACAGACACATGCACACACAGACACACAGACACACAGACACACAGACACACAGGCACACAGACACACAGACACACAGGCACACAGACACACAGGCACACAGACACACAGACACACAGACACACAGACACATGCACACGCACACACAGACACAGACACATGCACACACACGTACACATACAGACACACAGACACACAGTTTGTTGTTGTTGTTGTTGATGTTAAACAGGTTGTTTTCTTGTGACAGGTCCTCCAGTTTATAGTGGCTGTGTATCTGTACCAGACTGTTGGTCAGAAAGTCAAGCTGAGGAATGTTAGTCAACTGATTCTCTCTGAGGAACATTGTGAACCAAACCCTGACTTCCTTGATGACCCTGACTACCCTGACCAAAACCATGCCTATCCTGAACCAAACCAGGCCTACGCACATACAAACCTTGCCTACCCTGAAGAAATCCTTGCCTACCCTGATGACCAACACCCGGCCTACTCCGGACCAAACCATTCCTACCACCGCTAACCAGGACCAGAGTGTTTCTGTATGACTGAAGACACTTTGGGCGCTAACATTGAATTGCTCAGTGGAGGCTGGTGAGAGGATATATAGGAGGATAGGCTCATTGTAATGGCTGGAAAGGAATGATTGGAACGGAGTCAAACGTGGTTTCCATGTGTTTGATACCATTCCATCAATTCCATTCCAGCCATTACAATGAGCCCGTCCTCCTGTAGCACCTCCCACCAGCCGCCACTGGAATTGCTCAAATTCTAAAAGCTCAGTTCAGCGCTTTCAGCCACACAGGCCTTCTACTAAAGAGGGTTTTCTGCTGACAATGAGAACAATCTTAGTTCATTAGTTTCCATTGTTTTTTTACTGTTTATGGCTTAATGACCTGATCAGCCTTAACTGGTCAACCTCACCTTGTGTGAATAGTTGTGTATGGTACTGGTCAACCTCACCTTGTGTGAATAGTTGTGTATGGTACTGGTCAACCTCACCTTGTGTGAATAGTTGTGTATGGTACTGGTCAATCTCACCTTGTGTGAATAGTTGTGTATGGTACTGGTCAACCTCACCTTGTGTGAATAGTTGTGTATGGTACTGGTCAACCTCACCTTGTGTGAATAGTTGTGTATGGTACTGGTCAACCTCACCTTGTGTGAATAGTTGTGTATGGTACTGGTCAACCTCACCTTGTGTGAATAGTTGTGTATGGTACTGGTCAACCTCACCTTGTGTGAATAGTTGTGTATGGTACTGGTCAACCTCACCTTGTGTGAATAGTTGTGTATGGTACTGGTCAATCTCACCTTGTGTGAATAGTTGTGTATGGTACTGGTCAACCTCACCTTGTGTGAATAGTTATGTATGGTACTGGTCAACCTCACCTTGTGTGAATAGTTGTGTATGGTACTGACCAACCTCACCTTGTGTGAATAGTTGTGTATGGTACTGGTCAACCTCACCTTGTGTGAATAGTTGTGTGTGGTACTGGTCAACCTCACCTTGTGTGAATAGTTGTGTATGGTACTGATCAACCTCACCTTGTGTGAATAGTTGTGTATGGTACTGGTCAACCTCACCTTGTGTGAATAGTTGTGTATGGTACTGGTCAGCCTCACCTTGTGTGAATAGTTGTGTATGGTACTGGTCAACCTCACCTTGTGTGAATAGTTGTGTGTGGTACTGGTCAACCTCACCTTGTGTGAATAGTTGTGTATGGTACTGATCAACCTCACCTTGTGTGAATAGTTGTGTATGGTACTGGTCAACCTCACCTTGTGTGAATAGTTGTGTATGGTACTGGTCAGCCTCACCTTGTGTGAATAGTTGTGTATGGTACTGGTCAACCTCACCTTGTGTGAATAGGTGTGTATGGTACTGGTCAACCTCACCTTGTGTGAATAGTTGTGTATGGTACTGGTCAACCTCACCTTGTGTGAATAGTTGTGTATGGTACTGGTCAACCTCACCTTGTGTGAATAGTTGTGTATGGTACTGGTCAACCTCACCTTGTGTGAATAGTTGTGTATGGTACTGGTCAACCTCACCTTGTGTGAATAGTTGTGTATGGTACTGGTCAACCTCACCTTGTGTGAATAGTTGTGTATGGTACTGGTCAACCTCACCTTGTGTGAATAGTTGTGTATGGTACTGGTCAACCTCACCTTGTGTGAATAGTTGTGTATGGTACTGGTCAACCTCACCTTGTGTGAATAGTTGTGTATGGTACTGGTCAACCTCACCTTGTGTGAATAGTTGTGTATGGTACTGGTCAACCTCACCTTGTGTGAATAGTTGTGTATGGTACTGGTCAACCTCACCTTGTGTGAATAGTTGTGTATGGTACTGGTCAACCTCACCTTGTGTGAATAGTTGTGTATGGTACTGGTCAACCTCACCTTGTGTGAATAGTTGTGTATGGTACTGGTCAACCTCACCTTGTGTGAATAGCTGTGTATGGTACTGGTCAACCTCACCTTGTGTGAATAGTTGTGTATGGTATTGGTCAGCCTCACCTTGTGTGAATAGTTGTGTACGGTACTGGTCAACCTCACCTTGTGTGAATAGTTGTGTATGGTACTGGTCAACCTCACCTTGTGTGAATAGTTGTGTATGGTACTGGTCAACCTCACCTTGTGTGAATAGTTGTGTATGGTACTGGTCAACCTCACCTTGTGTGAATAGTTGTGTATGGTACTGGTCAACCTCACCTTGTGTGAATAGTTGTGTGTGGTACTGGTCAACCTCACCTTGTGTGAATAGTTGTGTGTGGTACTGGTCAACCTCACCTTGTGTGAATAGTTGTGTGTGGTACTGGTCATCCTGAACAGTTACTTGGAAATGTAGACATAAAGAAAGGTACCACAGCTTTGAAACTGCAAGCCGACTCCACCATTGACTGATACAAACCACTTTTGACCCCCTTTTTATTCCACAAGACTGTTGTTATGTCTGCAGACGAACAGCGTTAAGAGCGCTGCCCTGAGGTGTTTCAGTGAGTTTCACAGTGCTGTCATTGACTGATGCCTGACATTGGTGATAAGTAAATTGACTGTCTGTAAATTACACATTAAAATCTTCAAAATGGTATTTCTTGATTCTTCACAATGGCACCCTCTACTGGTTAT
>NW_022261985.1:5107221-5139721 GCF_002021735.2 Oncorhynchus kisutch
GGTTGGGGGCGGGACGTTCGAAGGCCGGAGACCCTGTCAATCACAGCGTGGGGGCAGAGCTTCTGGTGTCTTTGGGACATAAGGTGGAGAAAGGTGAGAACTCTCTGACTGTGTGTGTGTGTGTTAGGGTGTGAAGGGTGTAGGGTCGGTGTCACCCTAGTCTGACTCGACCTTTGCCCTCTGACCCCAGGGCAGCCATGGCTGCGTGTCCACTACGAGACTCCGGCGCTGAGTGCAGAGCAGAGACTCAGTCTACAAGGGGCGCTGACACTGGGGCCCGTCGACCTGCTACACACACAGCCACTAGTGGCAGAAATCATACTGCCATAGTGACACAAATCCACTCTATGTTAAAGCTTGATTGGGAGATGCCTTTTTAAAGGATGTATAGTTCAGAACTAAAGCCTCTGTGTCCTGCTCTTCACTCTCAAAGTCCTCTCTGATTCACTCATATAAAGACATCAGATTCTGTGGAGACTGAATAGATGTTTACCGTTTCCAGGAACTGTGTGAAGGCTGTTAAACATTACTAATGCTTGTGTCCTAAAATATCCTTCTTTAAGCCTCGGCATTGGGCTTGAGATGGTTAAAGAAACCCATATCAGATATAAAAGTGTGTGTGCACATTAATAGAGGCATGTTGTAACTGTTCTGGGTGTGTAGAATGACCCCAGGATGTCTGTGAGCTCAGCCAATACTTGACAGGAACTGACTGGTTCCTCTTAAGTTAACTGGAGAAGGTTTTATCCTGCACACCAATGATTGAACTATTGTTCTGTCTGGAGCCTGTTTCTGGGCAAAATATTCATGTTTTGTGTGTGTGTGTGTGTGTGTGTGTGTGTGTGTGTGTGTGTGTGTGTGTGTGTGTGTGTGTGTGTGTGTGTGTGTGTGTGTGTGTGTGTGTGTGTGTGTGTGTGTGTGTGTGTGTGTGTGTGTGTGTGTGTGTGTGTGTGTGTGTGTGTGTGACCAGTACGACCATACATCATCTAGGCTGACAGTCAAAGGCTCTAGCTTGCCCAACTTGGGGGATCCGTTAAGCTACTCAAATCAAATCAAAGTTTATTTTTCACATGCACGGAATACAACAGGTGTAGACCTTACAGTGAAATGCTTACATACAGACTCTAAACAATAGTGCAGAAAAGGTATTAGGTGAACAATAGGTAAGTAAAAAATAAAAAACAACAGTAAAAAGACACTGAAAAATAACAGTAGTGAGGCTTTATACAGTAGAGAGGCTATATACAGTAGAGAGGCTATATACAGTAGAGAGGATATATACAGTAGAGAGGATATATACAGTAGAGAGGCTATATTCAGTAGAGAGGCTATATTCAGTAGAGAGGCTATATACAGTAGAGAGGATATATACAGTAGAGAGGCTACATACAGTAGAGAGGCTATATACAGTAGAGAGGCTATATACAGTAGTGAGGCTATATACAGTAGAGAGGCTATATACAGTAGAGAGGCTATATTCAGTAGAGAGGCTATATTCAGTAGAGAGGCTATATACAGTAGTGAGGCTATATACAGTAGTGAGGCTATATACAGTAGAGAGGCTATATACAGTAGTGAGGCTATATACAGTAGTGAGGCTATATACAGTAGAGAGGCTATATACAGTAGAGAGGCTATATACAGTAGAGAGGCTATATTCAGTAGTGAGGCTATATACAGTAGAGAGGCTATATACAGTAGTGAGGCTATATACAGTAGAGAGGCTATATACAGTAGTGAGGCTATATACAGTAGTGAGGCTATATACAGTAGAGAGGCTATATACAGTAGAGAGGCTATATACAGTAGAGAGGCTATATTCAGTAGTGAGGCTATATACAGTAGAGAGGCTATATACAGTAGATAGGCTCTATACATTAGAGAGGCTATATACAGTAGCGAGGCTATATACAGTAGAGAGGCTATATACAGTAGTGAGGCTATATACAGTAGAGAGGCTATATACAGTAGTGAGGCTATATACAGTAGTGAGGCTATATACAGTAGAGAGGCTATATACAGTAGAGAGGCTATATACAGTAGTGAGGCTATATACAGTAGTGAGGCTATATACAGTAGAGAGGCTATATACAGTAGAGAGGCTATATACAGTAGTGAGGCTATATACAGTAGAGAGGCTATATACAGTAGAGAGGCTATATACAGTAGAGAGGCTATATTCAGTAGAGAGGCTATATACAGTAGTGAGGCTATATACAGTAGTGAGGCTATATTCAGTAGAGAGGCTATATTCAGTAGAGAGGCTATATACAGTAGTGAGGCTATATACAGTAGTGAGGCTATATTCAGTAGAGAGGCTATATACAGTAGTGAGGCTATATACAGTAGTGAGGCTATATTCAGTAGAGAGGCTATATACAGTAGTGAGGCTATATACAGTAGTGAGGCTATATACAGTAGTGAGGCTATATACAGTAGTGAGGCTATATACAGTAGTGAGGCTATATACAGTAGTGAGGCTATATACAGTAGAGAGGCTATATACAGTAGTGAGGCTATATACAGTAGAGAGGCTATATTCAGTAGAGAGGCTATATACAGTAGTGAGGCTATATACAGTAGTGAGGCTATATACAGTAGAGAGGCTATATACAGTAGTGAGGCTATATACAGTAGTGAGGCTATATTCAGTAGAGAGGCTATATTCAGTAGAGAGGCTATATACAGTAGTGAGGCTATATACAGTAGTGAGGCTATATACAGTAGTGAGGCTATATACAGTAGTGAGGCTATATACAGTAGTGAGGCTATATTCAGTAGAGAGGCTATATACAGTAGTGAGGCTATATACAGTAGTGAGGCTATATACAGTAGAGAGGCTATATACAGTAGTGAGGCTATATACAGTAGTGAGGCTATATACAGTAGAGAGGCTATATACAGTAGAGAGGCTATATACAGTAGAGAGGCTATATTCAGTAGTGAGGCTATATACAGTAGAGAGGCTATATACAGTAGTGAGGCTATATACAGTAGAGAGGCTATATACAGTAGTGAGGCTATATACAGTAGTGAGGCTATATACAGTAGAGAGGCTATATACAGTAGAGAGGCTATATACAGTAGAGAGGCTATATTCAGTAGTGAGGCTATATACAGTAGAGAGGCTATATACAGTAGATAGGCTCTATACATTAGAGAGGCTATATACAGTAGCGAGGCTATATACAGTAGAGAGGCTATATACAGTAGTGAGGCTATATACAGTAGAGAGGCTATATACAGTAGTGAGGCTATATACAGTAGTGAGGCTATATACAGTAGAGAGGCTATATACAGTAGAGAGGCTATATACAGTAGTGAGGCTATATACAGTAGTGAGGCTATATACAGTAGAGAGGCTATATACAGTAGAGAGGCTATATACAGTAGTGAGGCTATATACAGTAGAGAGGCTATATACAGTAGAGAGGCTATATACAGTAGAGAGGCTATATACAGTAGAGAGGCTATATACAGTAGAGAGGCTCTATACAGTAGAGAGGCTATATACAGTAGAGAGGCTATATACAGTAGAGAGGCTATATACAGTAGAGAGGCTCTATACAGTAGAGAGGCTATATACAGTAGAGAGGCTATATACAGTAGAGAGGCTATATAGAGTAGCAAGGCTTTATACAGACACCGGTTAATCGGGCTGATTGAGGTAGTATGTACATTTAGATATGGTTAAAGTGACTATGCATATATGATGAACAGAGAGTAGCAGTAGCGTATGACTGGTGTGGCTGGGTCTTTGACAATTTTTAGGGCCATCGTCTGACACCGCCTGGTCAGGATGCTCTCGATGTTGCAGCTGTAGAACCTTTTGAGGATCTCAGGACCCATGCCAAATGTTTTTAGTTTCCTGAGGGGGGATAGGCTTTGTCGTGTCCTCTTCACGACTGTCTTGGTGTGTTTGGACTGTTCTAGTTTGTTGTTGATGTGGACACCAAGGAAGTTGAAGCTCTCAACCTGCTCCACTACAGCCCCGTCGATGAAAATGGGGGCATGCTCGGTCCTCTTTTTCCTGTAGTCCAGACTCCTTAGTCTTGGTTACTTTGAGGTATAGGTTGTTATTCTGGCACCACCCGGCCAGATGATGGGGTTGGAGTCGTGCTTGGGCATGCAGTCGTGGGTGAACAGGGAGTACAGGAGGGGACTGAGCACGCACCCCTGGGGGGCTCCAGTGCTGAGGATCAGCGTGGCAGATGTGTTGCTATCTACCCTCATCACCTGGGGGTGGCCTGTCAGGAAGTCCAGGATCCAGTTGCAGAGAGAGGTGTTTAGCACCTGGATCCTTAACTTAGTGATGAGCTTTGAGGGTACTATGGTGTTGAACGCTGAACTGCAGTCAATGAATAGGTGTTCCTTTTGTTCAGGTGGGAAAGGGATGTATGGAGTGCAATAGAGATTGCATCATCTGTGGATTTGTTTGGGCGGTATGCAAATTGGAGTGTGTCTAGTGTTTCTGGGATAATAGTGTTGATGTGAGCCATTAACAGCCTTTCAAAGCACTTCATGGCTACGGACGTGAGTGCTACGGGTCTGTGGTCATTTAGGCAGGTTGCCTTTGTGTTCTTGGGCACAGGAAATATGGTGGTCTGCTTGAAACATGTTTGTATTACAGTCTCAATGAAAATGTCAGTGAAGACACCTGCCAGTTGGTCAGCACATGCCCGGAGCACACGTCCTGGTAATCCGTATGGCCCCGCAGCCTTGTGAATGTTGACGTGTTTAAAGGACTTACGTCGGCTACGGAGAGCGTGATCACACAGTCGTCGGGAACAGCTGATGCTCTCATGCATGCCTCAGTGTTGCTTGCCTCGAAGCGAGCATAGAAGTGATTTAGCTCGTCTGGTAGGCTCGTGTCACAGGGCAGCTCTCAGCCGTGCTTCCCTTTGTAGTCTGTAATAGTTTGCGAGCCCTGCCACATAAGACGAGCGTCGGAGCCGGTGTAGTATGATTCAATCTTAGCTCTGTATTGACGCTTTGCCTGTTTGATGGTTCGTCACAGGGCAGGGCAGGATTTCTTATAAGCTTCCGGGTTAGAGTCCCGCACCTTGAAAGCGGCAGCTCTACCCTTTAGCTTATAGTGCGAATGTTGCCTATAATCCTAGGCTTCTGGTTGTGGTATGAACGTACAGTCACTGTGGGGATGACGTCCTCAATTCACTTATTGATAAAGCCAGTGACTGATGTGGTGTACTCCTCAATGCCATCAGAAGAATCGCGGAACATGTTCCAGTCTGTGATAGCAAAACAGTCTTGTAGTTTAGCATCTGATTCATCTGACCACTTTTTTATAGACCGAGTCACTGGTGCTTCCTGCTTTCATTTTTGCTTGTAAGCAGGAATCAGGAAGATAGAGTTGTGGTCGGAAGTATGTCAGGCGTGACTTCCTGACTGTTATCCAGAAACACACACAGTAAGCCAAGACAAATGCTGATCGACAGCTGACTGTGTTATATCAGTTTCACTGACAGTTTCATTCGTGTGTGTAGGGATTTTCCTTTTTGGTTTGTCTCAGCATGAACTCAACAGACTACTTTCCACATTGCTTCTAAATATGAAAACACCTGTCCACACATCTCTATTATAATATAAATATAAGAACAAAATGTTTGGCCAGTATGGCCCTAACAACCTGGTAACTTTAACATTATGCAAACATTTGGTGACACAGAAAGAAAGGGAACATTACAGAAAGAAAGGAGATATTACTGCACTGTTGGAGCTGGAACACAAGCATTTCACTACTCACTCACATACATCTGATAAATGTGTGTATGTGACCAATAAAATGTAGTTTGATTTGATTTGTAAAGGATATCATAAAGGCCCAATGTAGGCTACATATCAATCAATAGAAAAATGTTTTGCAAATGTATTGAAAATTAAATACAGAAATCAAATTTGCATAAGTATTCACACCCCTGAGTCTATACTTATAGAAGCACCTTTGGCAGCGATTACAGATTTGCTTTGTCTTGGGTTTGTTTGTATCAGCTTTGCACATCTGGATTAGGGGTTTTTCTCCCATTCTTCCTTTTCTCACGCTCTGTTAAATTAGATGGGGAGCGGTGAAAAACAGCAATCTTCAAGTCCTTCAATCCACAGATTTTCAATGGGTTCAAGTCTGTGCTTTTGCTGGGCCACTCAAGGACTTTCACATTCTTGTTCTGAAGTCATTCCAGTATTGCTTTGGCTGTATATTTGGGGACATTGTTCTGTTGGAACGTAAGTCTTTGCCTCAGTCTAAAGTTGTTTGCACTCTGAAGCAGGTCATCATCAAGGATTTGCCTGTATTTGGATCCATTCATTGTTCCTCTGTCCTTGCCAGTCTCCCAGTCCATGCCGCTGAAAAGTATCCCCATAGCATGATGCTGCCACCACGCTTCACTGTAGGGATGGTGTTAGACGGGTGATGAGCTGTGCCTGGTTTTCTCAACATGGTCTCAGAGCAGTTCGTATTATTTTGTGCGTATGTAATCCAAAACACTCCATTTACTGTGATATGTTACGTTTCGTATGGTATCTTATTTTGTGGATGTCCATTATCCATTTTGTATGATATGTTATGAATTACAATTCATAATACAATTCCTACAATATGTTTTGAATTTGTTAAATGTATGACATGTCACGAATTACAATTTGTTGTTGCTAACAGCTAGGTGGCTAACGCTAACTAGCTCTAGGGGTTAAGGTTAGTGGAAGGGTTAGCTAAAAGGGTTAGGGGAAAGGTTAGGGGAAGGGTTAGCGAACTTGATAAGTAGTTCCAACGTAGCTAAAAATTTGTTTCAATGTTGCTAACCCGACTAATCACCCTACTATTGTTTTTGCCTTAAGAAACCTGTTTTATGTAACCATTATGGAGGAAATGATTGAATTACCTATGTAGATTAATTGAACATACTATGCTGTTTTTACTTGGAGAATTATCCATGGTTATATTTTAGTATAGGCTTGTCTTATGTGACTTAGTCATGGGTCTGGGCGTACAGATAAGAGACGTTTGGGTGCAACTGCAGTATGTGAGATCCTGTTTTAACAATCTACAGGAACTTTGATGTGTGAAAACTGTAAGGGAAATATTACGTATTTACCTGCTTTGTTGAATATTGATTGTTGAATTATATGCTTAACAATAGTAAGAGATTTTCATAACTACAAATGCTGTGCTTCTGTAAAGGGATGGTTCCCCTCTAGCTCCCTGCAGCTGGTCTGTGGGTATAGTCAAGGACATGGTGTGAGCCGATATAGAGAGAGCCTGAGAAATAGAACAAACCCCTATTTGTTTCTAATCATCTATGCTTCTGAGAATCTAATCCAGGGTACGGGGAAACAACACCCGGTGAACATAACCACAAGATGAACCCAAGGTAGCTTATGATGCCTCGATCTGCATGGGAGGAGTGGAACCAGCCATGACTAAGCATTTCTAGGTCTGCTATATAGGACCTCTGTTTCTTCTGTACCGTTGAGCTCTCTGTCTTACACTCAAGAGTGTGGGGTCGACCAGCTTCATTATTGCAATTCTTATTAAATAAAGAAGATCGTTTGAAGAAATTTCAAAGTCTCTCTCACTTGGTTAGAATGTCCTGAGAAACATTCAGGTAACACACAGACACACACAGACAGACACACACACACACACACACTGCCACATGAACACAGACACACACACACATTATTCAGCTGTTCACATTTGTCTTGATCGACAGGTTTTCCAGTTTGTTGTTGCTGTTAAACATGTCCTCCAGTTATATTGGCTGAGTATCTACAGTGGGGCAAAACAGTATTTAGTCAGCCACCAATTGTGCAAGTTCTCCCACTTGAAAAGATGAGAGAGGCCTGTAATTTTCATTATATGTACACTTCAACTATGACAGACAAAATGAGAAAAAAAATATCCAGAAAATCACATTGTAGGATTTTTAATTAATTAATTTGCAAATTATGGTGGAAAATAAGTATTTAGTCACCTACAAACAAGCAAGATTTCTGGTTCTCACAGACCTGTAACTTCTTCTTTAAGAGGCTCCTCTGTCCTCCACTCGTTACCTGTATTAATGGCACCTGTTTGAACTTGTTATCAGTATAAAAGACACCTTGTCCACAACCTCAAACAGTCACACTCCAAACTCCACTATGACCAAGACCAAAGAGCTGTCAAAGGACACCAGAAACAAAATTGTAGACCTGCACCAGGCTGGGAAGACTGAATCTGCAATAGGTAAGCAGCTTGGTTTGAAGAAATCAACTGTGGGAGCAATTATTAGCAAATGGAAGACATACAAGACCACTGATAATCTCCCTCGATCTGGGGCTCCATGCAAGATCTCACCCCGTGGGGTCAAAATGATCACAAGAACGGTGAGCAAAAATCCCAGAACCACACGGGGGGACCTAGTGAATGACCTGCGGAGAGCTGGGACCAAAGTAACAAAGCCTACCATCAGTAACACACTACGCCGCCAGGGACTCAAATCCTGCAGTGCCAGACGTGTCCCCCTGCTTAAGCCAGTACATGTCCAGGCCCGTCTGAAGTTTGCTAGAGAGCATTTGGATGATCCAGAAGAAGAGAAGGGAGAATCCAGAAGGGAGAAAGTCATATGGTCAGATGAAACCAAAATATAACTTTTTGGTAAAAACTCAACTCGTCGGGTTTGGAGGACAAAGAATGCTGAGTTGCATCCAAAGAACACCATACCTACTGTGAAGCATGGGGGTGGAAACATCATGCTTTGGGGCTGTTTTTCTGCAAAGGGACCAGGACGACTGATCCGTGTAAAGGAAAGAATTAATGGGGCCATGTATCGTGAGATTTTGAGTGAAAACCTCCTTCCATCAGCAAGGGCATTGAAGATGAAATGTGGCTGGGTCTTTCAGCATGATAATGATCCCAAACACACCGCCCGGGCAACAAAGGAGTGGCTTCGTAAGAAGCATTTCAAGGTCCTGGAGTGGCCTAGCCAGTCTCCAGATCTCAACCCCATAGAAAATCTTTGGAGGGAGTTGAAAGTCCGTGTTGCCCAGCAACAGCCCCAAAATATCACTGCTCTAGAGGAGATCTGCATGGAGGAATGGACCAAAATACCAGCAGCAGTGTGTGAAAGACTTACAGAAAACGTTTGACCTCTGTCATTGCCAACAAAGGGTATATAACAAAGTATTGAGATAAACTTTTGTTATTGACCAAATACTTATTTTCCACCATAATTTGCAAATAAATTCATTAAAAATCCTACAATGTGATTTTCTGGATTTTTTTTTTCATTTTGTCTGTCATAGTTGAAGTGTACCTATGATGAAAATTACAGGCCTCTCTCATCTTTTTAAGTGGGAGAACTTGCACAATTGGTGGCTGACTAAATACTTTTTTGCCCCACTGTATACCAGCCTGTTGTTCAGAAAGCCAAGCTGAGAAATGGTAGTCTTCTGATTTTGCTCTGAGGACCATTGTGAAACCCTGACTACCCTGAACCAAACCAGGCCTATGCACATACAAACCTCGCCTACCCCGTACAAATGATTGCCTTCCTGAACCAAGACAAGCCTACTCTGATGACCAACACCAGGCCGACTTCGGACCAAACCATTCCTACCACCGCTAACCAGGACCAGAGTGTTTCTGTATGACTGAAGACACTTTGAGCGCTAACATTGAATTGCTCAGTGGAGGCTGGTGGGAGGAGATATAGGAGGATAGGCTCATTGTAATGGCTGGAAAGGAATGATTGGAACGGAGTCAAACGTGGTTTCCATATGTTTGATACCATTCCATCAATTCCATTCCAGCCATTACAATGAGCCCGTCCTCCTGTAGCTCCTCCCACCAGCCGCCACTGGAATTGCTCAAATTCTAAAAGCTCAGTTCAGTGCTTTCAGAGGAAGACAGGTACAGACCAGGGTCAGGGAGGGTTCAGGTAGGTGAAGACAGGTACAGACCAGGGTCAGATGTAAGGATCAGGGAGGGTTCAGGTAGAGTAAGACAGGTACAGACCAGGGTCAGGGAGGGTTCAGGTAGAGGAAGACAGGTAAAGATTGATGATAATGGATAGAGATAATATACTGGATTATAGGTTTGATGTGAGGGGGTTCGGGTAAGGGGAGGGGGTTCGGGTGAGGGTAAAGGGAGGGGTTGAGGGTAAGGGGATGTGGTGAGGGTAAAGGGATGTGGTGAGGGTATTGGGATGATGCGAAATGGTAGGGTCAGATGTTTTTACGTCAAAATGACTGTTGCCCCTTCTGATTCGTGATGGGTTGTGACTACTGTAGTAGTTAATAACTAACTGACCCGCTCCACCACTCACACCCATTGGTCACTAGTCCTTCCATACAGACAGACAGAGAGGGGTATTTGACCGGTGTGTGTTCTCAAGGTTGGAAGACATGACAGTGTTCAGGAGCAGCGTTCTGGTATAGGTTGGAAACTCTGAAGTTCTGAAAACCTTAATAGACACAGAAAAGAAGAGGAGGAATGGAAGTGCTGCTGAGGTACACAATAGTAGACTTGGTGGACAGAAGATGCTCTTTGGTAAAAGGGGTAAATTGGTCATCAAAAAGAAAGGAGAACCAAGGTACTCTTCATACAATTAATTACAATGTCTTTATTTGTATGGCATGTTCAATAGAAACAAAGTTTAAAAACTCAGACGCATTTCAGCTGCATGGCCTTCCTCAGAGAGTACAAAGAAATGATAATACAATGTTCTCTTTTGAACATATTTTTCCAATCAGCCCTGATTTGAAGAGGGAGTGGTTAAGGCATTCATTGGACAACACTCAGTAAGCAATACTATACACATTAAAAAGTGAAATACTGTAGATATGCTATCAACACATTTAACTCAAAGCTAGAAGCATCAGAATGCCTAGAAAGGTAGTTCTAACCTTAAATATGACTGGGCAAAGTGCCAAGAATAGGAGAGCCATCTTTTTCCATAGTACATTAGAACACTACAAACGTGGACAATAACGGTCCAGACACAGCTGAGGGCAATAGTGCAACATGTCCACTAGATGGCAGGAAATGGACCAATCACAACCCGACAGGAATGGTGAGAAATCCATGATATGGGTTGTTGACTCAGAGAGAGAAAGACAATAGTTGAACAGTTTTGAACAAATGAATTCCTTCCAAAATGAAGTAGAAGCAAGAGAGAAATAGAGCAAGAGAGAGAGATTATTATTGTTATTATATATATTTTTTTCAGTTTCATTTTTCTGGCAAGTTCAGCTGACTAGTTAACAGAAACGCCCTGCTCTAACAGACTTTCCAAGACAACACTAGAACTCTTCTAAGTCAAGGTAAGATTTTGGTATTACTCATTTATTGCCACTGGGGCCCACTTGTGTAACTATTAACTGACTATTACACTGACGTTACTACATGATTGTAGCAGGTTTACTAACGAGTTAGTTCTATTAACTATGCTGACGATGTGTGCCGTTATTTTAGATAATATGGTAACAAAGATGTAGGTTGTTTGTAGAGGTTTGGCTTGGAAATGTGTTTTTGCCTGGTCACATGTGTTGTACATTGAAGTCCACAAGCAAAGGGAGAGAAGGAGCGCAACGTGGCAGTTATGAGAGTGAACTGTATTTACGCTGATCAGGGGTGTATTCATTCCGCCGATTCTGTTGAAACACACACACACACACACACACACACAATAGTTTAGTGATTTAAAACAATCCCTTGTGTATTTTCCTCTCCTACTTGTCACATGCAGCTGTGTGTCAGTCCGCTGTGTATCAGTCCGCTGTGTGACAGTCCGCTGTGTGACAGTCCGCTGTGTGTCAGTCCGCTGTGTGTCAGTCAGCTGTGTGTCAGTCAGCTGTGTTTCAGTCAGCTGTGTGTCAGTCAGCTGTGTGTCAGTTCGCTGTGTGTCAGTCAGCTGTGTTTCAGTCTGCTGTGTTTCAGTCCGCTGTGTGTCAGTCAGCTGTGTGTCAGTCAGCTGTGTGTCAGTCCGCTGTGTGTCAGTCCGCTGTGTGTCAGTGAGCTGTGTTTCAGTCCGCTGTGTTTCAGTCAGCTGTGTGTCAGTCCGCTGTGTTTCAGTCAGCTGTGTGTCAGTCCGCTGTGTGTCAGTCCGCTGTGTGTCAGTGAGCTGTGTTTCAGTCCGCTGTGTTTCAGTCAGCTGTGTGTCAGTCCGCTGTGTTTCAGTCAGCTGTGTGTCAGTCTGCTGTGTTTCAGTCTGCTGTGTTTCAGTCCGCTGTGTTTCAGTCAGCTGTGTTTCAGTCTGCTGTGTTTCAGTCTGCTGTGTTTCAGTCCGCTGTGTTTCAGTCAGCTGTGTGTCAGTTCGCTGTGTGTCAGTCCGCTGTGTGTCAGTCCATTGTGTGTCAGTGAGCTGCAGGGATGGCGCACCACGAGCAGAGCACAGCTACTTTCCCCGAACACATCCGCAAGAAACGGAATGGTGAACAGCTGAGCGCTGGGGAGATCCGAGACTTCGTACAGGGTGTCAAGGACAAGACCATCCAAGAGAGCCAGATTGGTACACACACACACACACACACACATACACACACACACACACACACACACACACACACACACATACACATACACACACATACACATACACACACACACACATACACACACACACACCATCCAGCGACATGCAGGTAGGTCACAGAGTCACAGTGGGTGGGATCAAATCAAATCAAATCAAATTTATTTATATAGCCCTTCGTACATCAGCTGATATCTCAAAGTGCTGTACAGAAACCCAGCCTAAAACCCCAAACAGCAAGCAATGCAGGTGTAGAAGCACGGTGGCTAGGAAAAACTCCCTAGAAAGGCCAATACCTAGGAAGAAACCTAGAGAGGAACCAGGCTATGTGGGGTGGCCAGTCCTCTTCTGGCTGTGTCACCCCGTACAAATGATTGCCTTCCTGAACCAAGACAAGCCTACTCTGATGACCAACACCAGGCCGACTTCGGACCAAACCATTCCTACCACCGCTAACCAGGACCAGAGTGTTTCTGTATGACTGAAGACACTTTGAGCGCTAACATTGAATTGCTCAGTGGAGGCTGGTGGGAGGAGATATAGGAGGATAGGCTCATTGTAATGGCTGGAAAGGAATGATTGGAACGGAGTCAAACGTGGTTTCCATATGTTTGATACCATTCCATCAATTCCATTCCAGCCATTACAATGAGCCCGTCCTCCTGTAGCTCCTCCCACCAGCCGCCACTGGAATTGCTCAAATTCTAAAAGCTCAGTTCAGTGCTTTCAGAGGAAGACAGGTACAGACCAGGGTCAGGGAGGGTTCAGGTAGGTGAAGACAGGTACAGACCAGGGTCAGATGTAAGGATCAGGGAGGGTTCAGGTAGAGTAAGACAGGTACAGACCAGGGTCAGGGAGGGTTCAGGTAGAGGAAGACAGGTAAAGATTGATGATAATGGATAGAGATAATATACTGGATTATAGGTTTGATGTGAGGGGGTTCGGGTAAGGGGAGGGGGTTCGGGTGAGGGTAAAGGGAGGGGTTGAGGGTAAGGGGATGTGGTGAGGGTAAAGGGATGTGGTGAGGGTATTGGGATGATGCGAAATGGTAGGGTCAGATGTTTTTACGTCAAAATGACTGTTGCCCCTTCTGATTCGTGATGGGTTGTGACTACTGTAGTAGTTAATAACTAACTGACCCGCTCCACCACTCACACCCATTGGTCACTAGTCCTTCCATACAGACAGACAGAGAGGGGTATTTGACCGGTGTGTGTTCTCAAGGTTGGAAGACATGACAGTGTTCAGGAGCAGCGTTCTGGTATAGGTTGGAAACTCTGAAGTTCTGAAAACCTTAATAGACACAGAAAAGAAGAGGAGGAATGGAAGTGCTGCTGAGGTACACAATAGTAGACTTGGTGGACAGAAGATGCTCTTTGGTAAAAGGGGTAAATTGGTCATCAAAAAGAAAGGAGAACCAAGGTACTCTTCATACAATTAATTACAATGTCTTTATTTGTATGGCATGTTCAATAGAAACAAAGTTTAAAAACTCAGACGCATTTCAGCTGCATGGCCTTCCTCAGAGAGTACAAAGAAATGATAATACAATGTTCTCTTTTGAACATATTTTTCCAATCAGCCCTGATTTGAAGAGGGAGTGGTTAAGGCATTCATTGGACAACACTCAGTAAGCAATACTATACACATTAAAAAGTGAAATACTGTAGATATGCTATCAACACATTTAACTCAAAGCTAGAAGCATCAGAATGCCTAGAAAGGTAGTTCTAACCTTAAATATGACTGGGCAAAGTGCCAAGAATAGGAGAGCCATCTTTTTCCATAGTACATTAGAACACTACAAACGTGGACAATAACGGTCCAGACACAGCTGAGGGCAATAGTGCAACATGTCCACTAGATGGCAGGAAATGGACCAATCACAACCCGACAGGAATGGTGAGAAATCCATGATATGGGTTGTTGACTCAGAGAGAGAAAGACAATAGTTGAACAGTTTTGAACAAATGAATTCCTTCCAAAATGAAGTAGAAGCAAGAGAGAAATAGAGCAAGAGAGAGAGATTATTATTGTTATTATATATATTTTTTTCAGTTTCATTTTTCTGGCAAGTTCAGCTGACTAGTTAACAGAAACGCCCTGCTCTAACAGACTTTCCAAGACAACACTAGAACTCTTCTAAGTCAAGGTAAGATTTTGGTATTACTCATTTATTGCCACTGGGGCCCACTTGTGTAACTATTAACTGACTATTACACTGACGTTACTACATGATTGTAGCAGGTTTACTAACGAGTTAGTTCTATTAACTATGCTGACGATGTGTGCCGTTATTTTAGATAATATGGTAACAAAGATGTAGGTTGTTTGTAGAGGTTTGGCTTGGAAATGTGTTTTTGCCTGGTCACATGTGTTGTACATTGAAGTCCACAAGCAAAGGGAGAGAAGGAGCGCAACGTGGCAGTTATGAGAGTGAACTGTATTTACGCTGATCAGGGGTGTATTCATTCCGCCGATTCTGTTGAAACACACACACACACACACACACACACACACAATAGTTTAGTGATTTAAAACAATCCCTTGTGTATTTTCCTCTCCTACTTGTCACATGCAGCTGTGTGTCAGTCCGCTGTGTATCAGTCCGCTGTGTGACAGTCCGCTGTGTGACAGTCCGCTGTGTGTCAGTCCGCTGTGTGTCAGTCAGCTGTGTGTCAGTCAGCTGTGTTTCAGTCAGCTGTGTGTCAGTCAGCTGTGTGTCAGTTCGCTGTGTGTCAGTCAGCTGTGTTTCAGTCTGCTGTGTTTCAGTCCGCTGTGTGTCAGTCAGCTGTGTGTCAGTCAGCTGTGTGTCAGTCCGCTGTGTGTCAGTCCGCTGTGTGTCAGTGAGCTGTGTTTCAGTCCGCTGTGTTTCAGTCAGCTGTGTGTCAGTCCGCTGTGTTTCAGTCAGCTGTGTGTCAGTCCGCTGTGTGTCAGTCCGCTGTGTGTCAGTGAGCTGTGTTTCAGTCCGCTGTGTTTCAGTCAGCTGTGTGTCAGTCCGCTGTGTTTCAGTCAGCTGTGTGTCAGTCTGCTGTGTTTCAGTCTGCTGTGTTTCAGTCCGCTGTGTTTCAGTCAGCTGTGTTTCAGTCTGCTGTGTTTCAGTCTGCTGTGTTTCAGTCCGCTGTGTTTCAGTCAGCTGTGTGTCAGTTCGCTGTGTGTCAGTCCGCTGTGTGTCAGTCCATTGTGTGTCAGTGAGCTGCAGGGATGGCGCACCACGAGCAGAGCACAGCTACTTTCCCCGAACACATCCGCAAGAAACGGAATGGTGAACAGCTGAGCGCTGGGGAGATCCGAGACTTCGTACAGGGTGTCAAGGACAAGACCATCCAAGAGAGCCAAATTGGTACACACACACACACACACACACATACACACACACACACACACACACACACACACACACACATACACATACACACACATACACATACACACACACACACATACACACACACACACCATCCAGCGACATGCAGGTAGGTCACAGAGTCACAGTGGGTGGGATCAAATCAAATCAAATCAAATTTATTTATATAGCCCTTCGTACATCAGCTGATATCTCAAAGTGCTGTACAGAAACCCAGCCTAAAACCCCAAACAGCAAGCAATGCAGGTGTAGAAGCACGGTGGCTAGGAAAAACTCCCTAGAAAGGCCAATACCTAGGAAGAAACCTAGAGAGGAACCAGGCTATGTGGGGTGGCCAGTCCTCTTCTGGCTGTGCCGGGTGGAGATTATAACAGAACATGGCCAAGATGTTCAAATGTTCATAAATGACCAGCATGGTCGAATAATAATAAGGCAGAACAGTTGAAACTGGAGCAGCAGCACAGTCAGGTGGAAGTTGAAACTGGAGCAGCAGCATGGCCAGGTGGACTGGGGACAGCAAGGAGTCATCATGTCAGGTAGTCCTGGGGCATGGTCCTAGGGCTCAGGTCCTCCGAGAGAGAGAAAGAAAGAGAGAAGGAGAGAATTAGAGAACGCACACTTAGATTCACACAGGACACCGAATAGGACAGGAGAAGTACTCCAGATATAACAAACTGACCCCAGCCCCCCGACACAAACTACTGCAGCATAAATACTGGAGGCTGAGACAGGAGGGGTCAGGAGACACTGTGGCCCCATCCGAGGACACCCCCGGACAGGGCCAAACAGGAAGGATATAACCCCACCCACTTTGCCAAAGCACAGCCCCCACACCACTAGAGGGATATCTTCAAACACCAACTTACCATCCTGAGACAAGGCTGAGTATAGCCCACAAAGATCTCCGCCACGGCACAACCCAAGGGGGGGGCGCCAACCCAGACAGGATGACCACAACAGTGAATCAACCCACTCAGGTGACGCACCCCCTCCAGGGACGGCATGAGAGAGCCCCAGCAAGCCAGTGACTCAGCCCCTGTAATAGGGTTAGAGGCAGAGCATCCCAGTGGAAAGAGGGGAACAGGCCAGGCAGAGACAGCAAGGGCGGTTCGTTGCTCCAGAGCCTTTCCGTTCACCTTCCCAATCCTGGGCCAGACTACACTCAATCATATGACCCACTGAAGAGATGAGTCTTCAGTAAAGACCTAAGGTTGAGACCGAGTTTGCGTCTCTGACATGGGTAGGCAGACCGTTCCATAAAAATGGAGCTCTATAGGAGAAAGCCCTGCCTCCAGCTGTTTGCTTAGAAATTCTAGGGACAATTAGGAGGCCTGCGTCTTGTGACCGTAGCGTACGTGTAGGTATGTACGGCAGGACCAAATCAGAGAGATAGGTAGGAGCAAGCCCATGTAATGCTTTGTAGGTTAGCAGTAAAACCTTGAAATCAGCCCTTGCTTTGACAGGAAGCCAGTGTAGAGAGGCTAGCACTGGAGTAATATGATCAAATTTTTTGGTTCTAGTCAGGATTCTAGCAGCCGTATTTAGCACTAACTGAAGTTTATTTAGTGCTTTATCCGGGTAGCCGGAAAATAGAGTATTGCAGTAGTCTAACCTAGAAGTGACAAAAGCATGGATTAATTTTTCTGCATCATTTTTGGACAGAAAGTTTCTGATTTTTGCAATATTACGTAGATGGAAAAAAGCTGTCCTCGAAATGGTCTTGATATGTTCTTCAAAAGAGAGATCAGGGTCCAGAGTAACGCCGAGGTCCTTCACAGTTTTATTTGAGACGACTGTACAACCATTAAGATTAATTGTCAGATTCAACAGAAGATCTCTTTGTTTCTTGGGACCTAGAACAAGCATCTCTGGATGCCAGATAAGGCAAGTTATTATAGGTCTGCTGGGAAGACAACCCCCACACACTTTAGACTGAGTATCAATTATCAAGCTCAGTCCAAAACCTGCACTCTACTCTACAGTTGAAAGTCTGATCTGATGTGTGTGTGTGTGTGTGTGCGCGTGTGTGTGGGTGTCTGCGTCTGTGCGTGCATGTGTGTGTGTGTGTATAGGAGCCATGCTGATGGCAATCTGGCTGCAGGGAATGGTAGCAGAGGAGACTCTCGCACTGACGAAGGAGATGATGATGTCAGGGGAAGTGATGTCATGGCCGGCAGAGTGGGAGGGGCTAATGGTGGATAAACACTCGACAGGTGGAGTGGGGGACAAGATCAGCCTGGTGCTGGCTCCTGCTCTGGCTGCCTGCGGCTGCAAGGTACCTGCCTGGATACACCTGTGTGTGTGTGTGTGTGTGTGTGTGTCTGACTATCAGAAGCTGTGTCCATAGGTACCCATGATAAGTGGCAGAGGTCTGGCACACACAGGCGGCACGCTTGACAAACTGGAGTCCATCCCTGGCTTTAACGTCTATCAGTCTGTACAACAGGTACTCTCTCTCTCTCTCTCTCTCTCTCTCTCTCTCTCTCTCTCTCTCTCTCTCTCTCTCTCTTTCTTCTGTCTGTCTCTCTCTCCCCCCCCCCCCTCCCTCTCTCTCTCTCTCTCTCTCATTTACAAGTTATTAATGTGTGATATTGTGGCACCCTCCTCAGCTGCATCGAATCCTGGAGGAGGTTGGCTGTTGCATTGTAGGACAGACAGATAACCTGGTGCCTGCTGACAAGGTCATGTACGCTCTGAGAGACGTTACGTCTACAGTCGACAGCCTCCCACTCATCACAGGTCTGTCAACAACAACAACAACAGCAAACTGGACTACCTTTCAAAGTAGAGAAATGAACATGTGAATAGTGTGTGTTCTCTCCAGGCTCTATCATCTCTAAGAAGGGTGCTGAGTCTCTGAGTGCCTTGGTTCTGGATGTGAAGTTTGGGAATGCAGCTCTCTACAAAGACCTGGGCAGTGCCAAGTCGCTGGCCCAGTCCATGGTAACCCTAACACTGACACCTGACCTTTACCCCATTCTTGTCTGAATGTCTGGAGGGCCATGTTTTCACTGCTGCCTTGTACTTGATTGATCAAATAAGGTTGTTGATTTAGTTAGGAACTCAACTGGTTGTCAAGTCTGGAATAGAAAGGACATAACACAAAGCAGACCCCTGACCCTTACCATGACCCCTGACCCTTACCAGACCCCTCACCCTTACCAGACCCCTGACCCTTACCATGACCCCTGACCCTTACCAGACCCCTCACCCTTACCAGACCCCTGACCCTTACCATGACCCCTGACCCTTACCAGACCCCTGACCCTTACCATGACCCCTGACCCTTACCAGACCCCTCACCCTTACCATGACTCCTGACCCTTACCATGACCACTGACCCTTACCATGACCCCTGACCCTTACCAGACCCCTCACCCTTACCTTGACCCCTGACCCTTACCAGACCCCTGACCCTTACCAGACCCCTCACCCTTACCATGACCCCTGACCCTTACCATGACCCCTGACCCTTACCAGACCCCTCACCCTTACCAGACCCCTCACCCTTACCATGACCCCTGACCCTTACCATGACCCCTGACCCTTACCATGACCCCTGACCCTTACCAGACCCCTCACCCTTACCTTGACCCCTGACCCTTACCAGACCCCTCACCCTTACCAGACCCCTGACCCTTACCAGACCCCTCACCCTTACCAGACCCCTGACCCTTACCATGACCCCTGACCCTTACCATGACCCCTGACCCGTACCAGACCCCTGACCCTTACCAGACCCCTCACCCTTACCATGACCCCTGACCCTTACCTTGACCCCTTACCCTTACCATGACCCCTGACCCTTACCATGACCCCTGATCCTTACCATGACCCCTGACCCTTACCATGACCCCTCACCCTTACCATGACCCCTCACCCTTACCTTGACCCCTGACCCTTACCAGACCCCTGACCCTTACCATGACCCCTGACCCTTACCATGACCCCTGACCCTTACCAGACCCCTCACCCTTACCATTCTCTCCTGCAGGTGACAGTTGGGAACAGTTTGGGGATCCGTACGGGGGCGGTACTTAGTCGTATGAACTGTCCTATTGGTCGCTGTGTGGGGAACACTCTGGAAGTGATGGAGTCCCTGGAGTGTCTAAAGGGGAGGGGCCCAGACGACATACTGGAGCTGGTTACAAGTCTGGGTGAGGAATACACACACACACACACACAGACACTCAGTGAATTGGTTCCTTTGGACCAAAACCAAGCAGACCAAGACCTAGTTAGAATGTCAGTGCTGCTCGGGCTTAGCTACAGTCTAGACACAGAAGCTGTGGATGTTCATTACCTTCAAATTCAAGTCAATATTCTGTGGGTGTGTGTGTGTGTGTGTGTGTGTGTGTGTGTGTAGGTGGGCTGCTGTTGTGGATGATTGGCCGTGCAGGGAGCCTGGAGGAGGGTAAAAAGGTGATCTCTACAACCCTGCAGAATGGTGCAGCCCTGGAAAAGTTCCAGAACATGATGATTGGTCAGGGAGTAGCCAGTCAGATCGCTGCATCACTCTGTTCAACCAACGCAGACTACTACAGCATCCTGAGACTGGCACACTACCAGACAGAACTGGAGACACAGGGCCACGGTAACACACACAGGCACAGATTAACAAAAGCAAATGCGCACACACACACACTCACACACACACTCACACACACACACACACATACATATACACTGCATGACTTTGTCTTTTGGTGTCTACAGGAACAGTGCTGGACATAGACGGCATGGTCATTGCTCAGGTGCTGCACAGGTTGGGGGCGGGACGTTCGAAGGCCGGAGACCCTGTCAATCACAGCGTGGGGGCGGAGCTTCTGGTGTCTTTGGGACATAAGGTGGAGAAAGGTGAGAACTCTCTGACTGTGTGTGTGTGTGTTAGGGTGTGAAGGGTGTAGGGTCGGTGTCACCCTAGTCTGACTCGACCTTTGCCCTCTGACCCCAGGGCAGCCATGGCTGCGTGTCCACTACGAGACTCCGGCGCTGAGTGCAGAGCAGAGACTCAGTCTACAAGGGGCGCTGACACTGGGGCCCGTCGACCTGCTACACACACAGCCACTAGTGGCAGAAATCATACTGCCATAGTGACACAAATCCACTCTATGTTAAAGCTTGATTGGGAGATGCCTTTTTAAAGGATGTATAGTTCAGAACTAAAGCCTCTGTGTCCTGCTCTTCACTCTCAAAGTCCTCTCTGATTCACTCATATAAAGTCACAACGTTCTGTGGAGACTAAATAGATTTGAACCGTTTCCAGGAACTGCTATGAATCAGAGTATTGTTATCCAGGAAAACACACATTAAGTCAAGACAGATGTTGATTTACAGCTGAGTTTCATTAGTGTGTCTGTATGTCTGTCTGTCTGATGTGTGGTGTGTGTGGTGCGTGGTGCGTGGTGTGTGGTGTGTGTGTGTGTGTGTGTGTGCGTGGTGAGTGTAGTGTGTGTGTGTGTGTGTGTGTGTGTGTGTGTGGTGCGTGGTGTGTGGTGTGTGTGTGTGTGTGTGTGTGTGTGTGTGTGCGTGGTGAGTGTGGTGTGTGTGTGTGTGTGGTGCGTGGTGAGTGTGTGTGTGTGTGTGTGTGTGTGTGTGGTGTGTGTGTGTGTGGTGCGTGGTGTGTGTGGTGCGTGGTGTGTGTGGTGCGTGGTGTGTGTGGTGCGTGGTGTGTGTGGTGCGTGGTGTGTGCGGTGTGTGTGTGTGTGTTGTGCGTGGTGTGTGTGGTGCGTGGTGTGTGGTGCGTGGTGCGTGTGGTGCGTGGTGTGCGTGGTGTGTGTGGTGTGTGGTGTGTGTGGTGTGTGTGGTGCGTGGTGTGTGGTGCGTGTGGTGTGTGTGGTGCGTGGTGTGTGTGTGTGTGGTGTGTGTGTGTGTGTGGTGTGTGGGTGTGTGTGTGGTGTGTGGTGTGTGGTGTGTGTGTGTGTGGTGTGTGTGTGTGTGTGGTGTGTGTGTGTGTGTGGTGTGGTGTGTGGTGTGTGTGTGTGTGTGTGTGTGTGTGTGTGTATGTGTGTGTGTGTGTGTGTGTGTGTGGTGTGTGTGTGTGTGTGGTGTGTGTGTGTGTTGTGGTGTGTGGTGTGTGTGGTGTGGTGTGTGGTGTGTGTGGTGTGTGTGTGTGTGTGGTGCGTGGTGAGTGTGTGTGGTGCGTGGTGTGCGTGGTGTGTGTGTGTGTGGTGCGTGGTGTGTGTGGTGCGTGGTGTGTGTGGTGCGTGGTGTGTGCGGTGTGTGTGTGTTGTGCGTGGTGTGTGTGGTGCGTGGTGTGTGGTGCGTGGTGTGTGGTGCGTGGTGCGTGTGGTGCGTGGTGTGCGTGGTGTGTGGTGCGTGTGGTGTGTATGGTGCGTGGTGTGTGTGTGTGTGGTGTGTGTGTGTGTGTGTGTGTGGTGTGTGGGTGTGTGGTGTGTGGGTGTGTGTGTGGTGTGTGGTGTGTGGTGTGTGTGGTGTGTGTGGTGTGTGTGTGTGTGGTGTGTGTGTGTGTGTGGTGTGTGTGTGTGTGTGGTGTATGTGTTGTGTGTTGTGTGTGTGTGTGTGTGTGTGTGTGTGTGTGTGTGTGTGTGTGTGTGTGTGTGTGTGTGTGTGTGTGTGTGTGTGTGTGTGTGTGTGTGGTGTGTGTAGGGATTTTCCTTTTTGGTTTGTCTCAGCATGAACTCAACAGATTCTTCCAAAACAACAACGATGCTCCTTTCCACATTGCTTCTAAATATGAAAACACCTGTCCACACATCTCTATTATAATATAAATATAAGAACAAAATGTTTGGCCAGTATGGCCCTAACAACCTGGTAACTTTAACATTATGCAAACATTTGGTGACACAGAAAGAAAGGGAACATTACAGAAAGAAAGGAGATATTACTGCACTGTTGGAGCTGGAACACAAGCATTTCACTACTCACTCACATACATCTGATAAATGTGTGTATGTGACCAATAAAATGTAGTTTGATTTGATTTGTAAAGGATATCATAAAGGCCCAATGTAGGCTACATATCAATCAATAGAAAAATGTTTTGCAAATGTATTGAAAATTAAATACAGAAATCAAATTTGCATAATTATTTACACCCCTGAGTCTATACTTATAGACTTTGTCTTGGGTTTGTTTGTATCAGCTTTGCACATCTGGATTAGGGTTTTTTCTCCCATTCTTCCTTTTCTCACGCTCTGTTAAATTAGATGGGGAGCGGTGAAAAACAGCAATCTTCAAGTCCTTCAATCCACAGATTTTCAATGGGTTCAAGTCTGGGCTTTGGCTGGGCCACTCAAGGACTTCCACATTCTTGTTCTGAAGTCATTCCAGTATTGCTTTGGCTGTATATTTGGGGACATTGTTCTGTTGGAACGTAAGTCTTTGCCTCAGTCTAAAGTTGTTTGCACTCTGAAGCAGGTCATCATCAAGGATTTGCCTGTATTTGGATCCATTCATTGTTCCTCTGTCCTTGCCAGTCTCCCAGTCCATGCCGCTGAAAAGTATCCCCATAGCATGATGCTGCCACCACGCTTCACTGTAGGGATGGTGTTAGACGGGTGATGAGCTGTGCCTGGTTTTCTCAACATGGTCTCAGAGCAGTTCGTATTATTTTGTGCGTATGTAATCCAAAACACTCCATTTACTGTGATATGTTACGTTTCGTATGGTATCTTATTTTGTGGATGTCCATTATCCATTTTGTATGATATGTTATGAATTACAATCCATAATACAATTCCTACAATATGTTTTGAATTTGTTAAATGTATGACATGTCACGAATTACAATTTGTTGTTGCTAACAGCTAGGTGGCTAACGCTAACTAGCTCTAGGGGTTAAGGTTAGTGGAAGGGTTAGCTAAAAGGGTTAGGGGAAAGGTTAGGGGAAGGGTTAGCGAACTTGATAAGTAGTTCCAACGTAGCTAAAAATTTGTTTCAATGTTGCTAACCCGACTAATCACCCTACTATTGTTTTTGCCTTAAGAAACCTGTTTTATGTAACCATTATGGAGGAAATGATTGAATTACCTATGTAGATTAATTGAACATACTATGCTGTTTTTACTTGGAGAATTATCCATGGTTATATTTTAGTATAGGCTTGTCTTATGTGACTTAGTCATGGGTCTGGGCGTACAGATAAGAGCCGTTTGGGTGCAACTGCAGTATGTGAGATCCTGTTTTAACAATCTACAGGAACTTTGATGTGTGAAAACTGTAAGGGAAATATTACGTATTTACCTGCTTTGTTGAATATTGATTGTTGAATTATATGCTTAACAATAGTAAGAGATTTTCATAACTACAAATGCTGTGCTTCTGTAAAGGGATGGTTCCCCTCTTGCTCCCTGCAGCTGGTCTGTGGGTATAGTCAAGGACATGGTGTGAGCCGATATAGAGAGAGCCTGAGAAATAGAACAAACCCCTATTTGTTTCTAATCATCTATGCTTCTGAGAATCTAATCCAGGGTACGGGGAAACAACACCCGGTGAACATAACCACAAGATGAACCCAAGGTAGCTTATGATGCCTCGATCTGCATGGGAGGAGTGGAACCAGCCATGACTAAGCATTTCTAGGTCTGCTATATAGGACCTCTGTTTCTTCTGTACCGTTGAGCTCTCTGTCTTACACTCAAGAGTGTGGGGTCGACCAGCTTCATTATTGCAATTCTTATTAAATAAAGAAGATCGTTTGAAGAAATTTCAAAGTCTCTCTCACTTGGTTAGAATGTCCTGAGAAACATTCAGGTAACACACAGACACACACAGACAGACACACACACACACACACACACACACACTGCCACATGAACACAGACACACACACACATTATTCAGCTGTTCACATTTGTCTTGATCGACAGGTATTCCAGTTTGTTGTTGCTGTTAAACATGTCCTCCAGTTATATTGGCTGAGTATCTACAGTGGGGCAAAACAGTATTTAGTCAGCCACCAATTGTGCAAGTTCTCCCACTTGAAAAGATGAGAGAGGCCTGTAATTTTCATTATATGTACACTTCAACTATGACAGACAAAATGAGAAAAAAAATATCCAGAAAATCACATTGTAGGATTTTTAATTAATTAATTTGCAAATTATGGTGGAAAATAAGTATTTGGTCACCTACAAACAAGCAAGATTTCTGGTTCTCACAGACCTGTAACTTCTTCTTTAAGAGGCTCCTCTGTCCTCCACTCGTTACCTGTATTAATGGCACCTGTTTGAACTTGTTATCAGTATAAAAGACACCTTGTCCACAACCTCAAACAGTCACACTCCAAACTCCACTATGACCAAGACCAAAGAGCTGTCAAAGGACACCAGAAACAAAATTGTAGACCTGCACCAGGCTGGGAAGACTGAATCTGCAATAGGTAAGCAGCTTGGTTTGAAGAAATCAACTGTGGGAGCAATTATTAGCAAATGGAAGACATACAAGACCACTGATAATCTCCCTCGATCTGGGGCTCCATGCAAGATCTCACCCCGTGGGGTCAAAATGATCACAAGAACGGTGAGCAAAAATCCCAGAACCACACGGGGGGACCTAGTGAATGACCTGCGGAGAGCTGGGACCAAAGTAACAAAGCCTACCATCAGTAACACACTACGCCGCCAGGGACTCAAATCCTGCAGTGCCAGACGTGTCCCCCTGCTTAAGCCAGTACATGTCCAGGCCCGTCTGAAGTTTGCTAGAGAGCATTTGGATGATCCAGAAGAAGAGAAGGGAGAATCCAGAAGGGAGAAAGTCATATGGTCAGATGAAACCAAAATATAACTTTTTGGTAAAAACTCAACTCGTCGGGTTTGGAGGACAAAGAATGCTGAGTTGCATCCAAAGAACACCATACCTACTGTGAAGCATGGGGGTGGAAACATCATGCTTTGGGGCTGTTTTTCTGCAAAGGGACCAGGACGACTGATCCGTGTAAAGGAAAGAATTAATGGGGCCATGTATCGTGAGATTTTGAGTGAAAACCTCCTTCCATCAGCAAGGGCATTGAAGATGAAACGTGGCTGGGTCTTTCAGCATGATAATGATCCCAAACACACCGCCCGGGCAACAAAGGAGTGGCTTCGTAAGAAGCATTTCAAGGTCCTGGAGTGGCCTAGCCAGTCTCCAGATCTCAACCCCATAGAAAATCTTTGGAGGGAGTTGAAAGTCCGTGTTGCCCAGCAACAGCCCCAAAATATCACTGCTCTAGAGGAGATCTGCATGGAGGAATGGACCAAAATACCAGCAGCAGTGTGTGAAAGACTTACAGAAAACGTTTGACCTCTGTCATTGCCAACAAAGGGTATATAACAAAGTATTGAGATAAACTTTTGTTATTGACCAAATACTTATTTTCCACCATAATTTGCAAATAAATTCATTAAAAATCCTACAATGTGATTTTCTGGATTTTTTTTTTCATTTTGTCTGTCATAGTTGAAGTGTACCTATGATGAAAATTACAGGCCTCTCTCATCTTTTTAAGTGGGAGAACTTGCACAATTGGTGGCTGACTAAATACTTTTTTGCCCCACTGTATACCAGCCTGTTGTTCAGAAAGCCAAGCTGAGAAATGGTAGTCATCTGATTTTGCTCTGAGGACCATTGTGAAACCCTGACTACCCTGAACCAAACCAGGCCTATGCACATACAAACCTCGCCTACCCCGTACAAATGATTGCCTTCCTGAACCAAGACAAGCCTACTCTGATGACCAACACCAGGCCGACTTCGGACCAAACCATTCCTACCACCGCTAACCAGGACCAGAGTGTTTCTGTATGACTGAAGACACTTTGAGCGCTAACATTGAATTGCTCAGTGGAGGCTGGTGGGAGGAGATATAGGAGGATAGGCTCATTGTAATGGCTGGAAAGGAATGATTGGAACGGAGTCAAACGTGGTTTCCATATGTTTGATACCATTCCATCAATTCCATTCCAGCCATTACAATGAGCCCGTCCTCCTGTAGCTCCTCCCACCAGCCGCCACTGGAATTGCTCAAATTCTAAAAGCTCAGTTCAGTGCTTTCAGAGGAAGACAGGTACAGACCAGGGTCAGGGAGGGTTCAGGTAGGTGAAGACAGGTACAGACCAGGGTCAGATGTAAGGATCAGGGAGGGTTCAGGTAGAGTAAGACAGGTACAGACCAGGGTCAGGGAGGGTTCAGGGAGGGTTCAGGTAGAGGAAGACAGGTAAAGATTGATGATAATGGATAGAGATAATATACTGGATTATAGGTTTGATGTGAGGGGGTTCGGGTAAGGGGAGGGGGTTCGGGTGAGGGTAAAGGGAGGGGTTGAGGGTAAGGGGATGTGGTGAGGGTAAAGGGATGTGGTGAGGGTATTGGGATGATGCGAAATGGTAGGGTCAGATGTTTTTACGTCAAAATGACTGTTTCCCCTTCTGATTCGTGATGGGTTGTGACTACTGTAGTAGTTAATAACTAACTGACCCGCTCCACCACTCACACCCATTGGTCACTAGTCCTTCCATACAGACAGACAGAGAGGGGTATTTGACCGGTGTGTGTTCTCAAGGTTGGAAGACATGACAGTGTTCAGGAGCAGCGTTCTGGTATAGGTTGGAAACTCTGAAGTTCTGAAAACCTTAATAGACACAGAAAAGAAGAGGAGGAATGGAAGTGCTGCTGAGGTACACAATAGTAGACTTGGTGGACAGAAGATGCTCTTTGGTAAAAGGGGTAAATTGGTCATCAAAAAGAAAGGAGAACCAAGGTACTCTTCATACAATTAATTACAATGTCTTTATTTGTATGGCATGTTCAATAGAAACAAAGTTTAAAAACTCAGACGCATTTCAGCTGCATGGCCTTCCTCAGAGAGTACAAAGAAATGATAATACAATGTTCTCTTTTGAACATATTTTTCCAATCAGCCCTGATTTGAAGAGGGAGTGGTTAAGGCATTCATTGGACAACACTCAGTAAGCAATACTATACACATTAAAAAGTGAAATACTGTAGATATGCTATCAACACATTTAACTCAAAGCTAGAAGCATCAGAATGCCTAGAAAGGTAGTTCTAACCTTAAATATGACTGGGCAAAGTGCCAAGAATAGGAGAGCCATCTTTTTCCATAGTACATTAGAACACTACAAACGTGGACAATAACGGTCCAGACACAGCTGAGGGCAATAGTGCAACATGTCCACTAGCTGGCAGCAAATGGACCAATCACAACCCGACAGGAATGGTGAGAAATCCATGATATGGGTTGTTGACTCAGAGAGAGAAAGACAATAGTTGAACAGTTTTGAACAAATGAATTCCTTCCAAAATGAAGTAGAAGCAAGAGAGAAATAGAGCAAGAGAGAGAGATTATTATTGTTATTATATTTTTTTTTTCAGTTTCATTTTTCTGGCAAGTTCAGCTGACTAGTTAACAGAAACGCCCTGCTCTAACAGACTTTCCAAGACAACACTAGAACTCTTCTAAGTCAAGGTAAGATTTTGGTATTACTCATTTATTGCCACTGGGGCCCACTTGTGTAACTATTAACTGACTATTACACTGACGTTACTACATGATTGTAGCAGGTTTACTAACGAGTTAGTTCTATTAACTATGCTGACGATGTGTGCCGTTATTTTAGATAATATGGTAACAAAGATGTAGGTTGTTTGTAGAGGTTTGGCTTGGAAATGTGTTTTTGCCTGGTCACATGTGTTGTACATTGAAGTCCACAAGCAAAGGGAGAGAAGGAGCGCAACGTGGCAGTTATGAGAGTGAACTGTATTTACGCTGATCAGGGGTGTATTCATTCCGCCGATTCTGTTGAAACACACACACACACACACACACACACACACACAATAGTTTAGTGATTTAAAACAATCCCTTGTGTATTTTCCTCTCCTACTTGTCACATGCAGCTGTGTGTCAGTCCGCTGTGTATCAGTCCGCTGTGTGACAGTCCGCTGTGTGACAGTCCGCTGTGTGACAGTCCGCTGTGTGTCAGTCCGCTGTGTGTCAGTCAGCTGTGTGTCAGTCAGCTGTGTTTCAGTCAGCTGTGTGTCAGTCAGCTGTGTGTCAGTTCGCTGTGTTTCAGTCAGCTGTGTTTCAGTCTGCTGTGTTTCAGTCCGCTGTGTGTCAGTCAGCTGTGTGTCAGTCAGCTGTGTGTCAGTCCGCTGTGTGTCAGTCCGCTGTGTGTCAGTGAGCTGTGTTTCAGTCCGCTGTGTTTCAGTCAGCTGTGTGTCAGTCCGCTGTGTTTCAGTCAGCTGTGTGTCAGTCCGCTGTGTGTCAGTCCGCTGTGTGTCAGTGAGCTGTGTTTCAGTCCGCTGTGTTTCAGTCAGCTGTGTGTCAGTCCGCTGTGTTTCAGTCAGCTGTGTGTCAGTCTGCTGTGTTTCAGTCTGCTGTGTTTCAGTCCGCTGTGTTTCAGTCAGCTGTGTTTCAGTCTGCTGTGTTTCAGTCTGCTGTGTTTCAGTCCGCTGTGTTTCAGTCAGCTGTGTGTCAGTTCGCTGTGTGTCAGTCCGCTGTGTGTCAGTCCATTGTGTGTCAGTGAGCTGCAGGGATGGCGCACCACGAGCAGAGCACAGCTACTTTCCCCGAACACATCCGCAAGAAACGGAATGGTGAACAGCTGAGCGCTGGGGAGATCCGAGACTTCGTACAGGGTGTCAAGGACAAGACCATCCAAGAGAGCCAGATTGGTACACACACACACACACACACATACACACACACACACATACACACACACACACACACACACACACACATACACATACACACACATACACATACACACACACACACATACACACACACACACCATCCAGCGACATGCAGGTAGGTCACAGAGTCACAGTGGGTGGGATCAAATCAAATCAAATCAAATTTATTTATATAGCCCTTCGTACATCAGCTGATATCTCAAAGTGCTGTACAGAAACCCAGCCTAAAACCCCAAACAGCAAGCAATGCAGGTGTAGAAGCACGGTGGCTAGGAAAAACTCCCTAGAAAGGCCAATACCTAGGAAGAAACCTAGAGAGGAACCAGGCTATGTGGGGTGGCCAGTCCTCTTCTGGCTGTGCCGGGTGGAGATTATAACAGAACATGGCCAAGATGTTCAAATGTTCATAAATGACCAGCATGGTCGAATAATAATAAGGCAGAACAGTTGAAACTGGAGCAGCAGCACAGTCAGGTGGAAGTTGAAACTGGAGCAGCAGCATGGCCAGGTGGACTGGGGACAGCAAGGAGTCATCATGTCAGGTAGTCCTGGGGCATGGTCCTAGGGCTCAGGTCCTCCGAGAGAGAGAAAGAAAGAGAGAAGGAGAGAATTAGAGAACGCACACTTAGATTCACACAGGACACCGAATAGGACAGGAGAAGTACTCCAGATATAACAAACTGACCCCAGCCCCCCGACACAAACTACTGCAGCATAAATACTGGAGGCTGAGACAGGAGGGGTCAGGAGACACTGTGGCCCCATCCGAGGACACCCCCGGACAGGGCCAAACAGGAAGGATATAACCCCACCCACTTTGCCAAAGCACAGCCCCCACACCACTAGAGGGATATCTTCAAACACCAACTTACCATCCTGAGACAAGGCTGAGTATAGCCCACAAAGATCTCCGCCACGGCACAACCCAAGGGGGGGGCGCCAACCCAGACAGGATGACCACAACAGTGAATCAACCCACTCAGGTGACGCACCCCCTCCAGGGACGGCATGAGAGAGCCCCAGCAAGCCAGTGACTCAGCCCCTGTAATAGGGTTAGAGGCAGAGAATCCCAGTGGAAAGAGGGGAACAGGCCAGGCAGAGACAGCAAGGGCGGTTCGTTGCTCCAGAGCCTTTCCGTTCACCTTCCCACTCCTGGGCCAGACTACACTCAATCATATGACCCACTGAAGAGATGAGTCTTCAGTAAAGACCTAAGGTTGAGACCGAGTTTGCGTCTCTGACATGGGTAGGCAGACCGTTCCATAAAAATGGAGCTCTATAGGAGAAAGCCCTGCCTCCAGCTGTTTGCTTAGAAATTCTAGGGACAATTAGGAGGCCTGCGTCTTGTGACCGTAGCGTACGTGTAGGTATGTACGGCAGGACCAAATCAGAGAGATAGGTAGGAGCAAGCCCATGTAATGCTTTGTAGGTTAGCAGTAAAACCTTGAAATCAGCCCTTGCTTTGACAGGAAGCCAGTGTAGAGAGGCTAGCACTGGAGTAATATGATCAAATTTTTTGGTTCTAGTCAGGATTCTAGCAGCCGTATTTAGCACTAACTGAAGTTTATTTAGTGTTTATCCGGGTAGCCGGAAAATAGAGTATTGCAGTAGTCTAACCTAGAAGTGACAAAAGCATGGATTAATTTTTCTGCATCATTTTTGGACAGAAAGTTTCTGATTTTTGCAATATTACGTAGATGGAAAAAAGCTGTCCTCGAAATGGTCTTGATATGTTCTTCAAAAGAGAGATCAGGGTCCAGAGTAACGCCGAGGTCCTTCACAGTATTATTTGAGACGACTGTACAACCATTAAGATTAATTGTCAGATTCAACAGAAGATCTCTTTGTTTCTTGGGACCTAGAACAAGCATCTCTGGATGCCAGATAAGGCAAGTTATTATAGGTCTGCTGGGAAGACAACCCCCACACACTTTAGACTGAGTATCAATTATCAAGCTCAGTCCAAAACCTGCACTCTACTCTACAGTTGAAAGTCTGATCTGATGTGTGTGTGTGTGTGTGTGTGCGCGTGTGTGTGGGTGTCTGCGTCTGTGCGTGCATGTGTGTGTGTGTGTATAGGAGCCATGCTGATGGCAATCTGGCTGCAGGGAATGGTAGCAGAGGAGACTCTCGCACTGACGAAGGAGATGATGATGTCAGGGGAAGTGATGTCATGGCCGGCAGAGTGGGAGGGGCTAATGGTGGATAAACACTCGACAGGTGGAGTGGGGGACAAGATCAGCCTGGTGCTGGCTCCTGCTCTGGCTGCCTGCGGCTGCAAGGTACCTGCCTGGATACACCTGTGTGTGTGTGTGTGTGTGTGTGTGTGTGTGTGTGTGTGTGTGTGTGTGTGTGTGTGTGTGTGTGTGTCTGACTATCAGAAGCTGTGTCCATAGGTACCCATGATAAGTGGCAGAGGTCTGGCACACACAGGCGGCACGCTTGACAAACTGGAGTCCATCCCTGGCTTTAACGTCTATCAGTCTGTACAACAGGTACTCTCTCTCTCTCTCTCTCTCTCTCTCTCTCTCTCTCTCTTTCTTCTGTCTGTCTGTCTCTCTCTCCCCCCCCCCCCTCCCTCTCTCTCTCTCTCTCATTTACAAGTTATTAATGTGTGATATTGTGGCACCCTCCTCAGCTGCATCGAATCCTGGAGGAGGTTGGCTGTTGCATTGTAGGACAGACAGATAACCTGGTGCCTGCTGACAAGGTCATGTACGCTCTGAGAGACGTTACGTCTACAGTCGACAGCCTCCCACTCATCACAGGTCTGTCAACAACAACAACAACAGCAAACTGGACTACCTTTCAAAGTAGAGAAATGAACATGTGAATAGTGTGTGTTCTCTCCAGGCTCTATCATCTCTAAGAAGGGTGCTGAGTCTCTGAGTGCCTTGGTTCTGGATGTGAAGTTTGGGAATGCAGCTCTCTACAAAGACCTGGG
>NW_022261985.1:5144721-5257221 GCF_002021735.2 Oncorhynchus kisutch
AATCTTCAAGTCCTTCAATCCACAGATTTTCAATGGGCTCAATTCTAGGCTTTTGCTGGGCCACTCAAGGACTTTCACATTCTTGTTCTGAAGTCATTCCAGTATTGCTTTAGCTGTATGCTTGGGGTCATTGTCTTGTTGGAACATAAATATTTGCCTCAGTCTGTAAGGGTTTTCCTGTGGTGAAGTAGAGGCGGACCAAAACGCAGCGTGGTTATATTGATTCATGTTTAATAAAAAAAGATAAACACGAACACTACAAAACAATAAACGTGGAAAACCAAAAACAGCCCTGTCTGGTGCAAAACACAGACAGGAACAATCACCCACAAACACACAGTGAAACCCAGGCTAACTAAGTATGATTCTCAATCAGAGACAACTAATGACACCTGCCTCTGATTGAGAACCATACTAGGCCGAAACATAGAAATACCCAAAACAAACATAGACTGCCCACCCCAACTCATGCACTGACCATACTAAATAATGACAAAACAAAGGAAATAAAGGTCAGAACGTGACACAGTCTATAGTTAGGATTATAGGATTTGCCTGTATTTGGATCCATTCATTGTTCCCTCTGTCCTTGCCAGTCTCCCAGTACATGCCGCTGAAAAACATCCCCATAGCATGATGCTGTGCCTGGTTTTCTCAACATGGTCTCAGAGCATTTCGTATTGTTTTGTGTGTATATAAAACCTAAACACTCCATTTATATATGTTACGTTTCGTATTGTATCTTTATTTGTGGATGTCCATTATCCATTTTGTATGATATATTATGAATAACAATTCACACGATATGTTTCGAATTTGTTAAACGTATCATATATGTCACGAATTACAATTTGTTGTTGCTAACAGCTAGGTGGCTAATGCTAACTAGCTCTAGGGGTTAAGGTTAGGGGAAGGGTTAGCTAAAAGGGTTAGGAGAAGGGTTAGCTAAGCAGGTTAGGGGAAGGGTTAGCTAAAAGGGTTAGGAGAAGGGTTAGCTAAATGGGTTAGGGGAAGGGTTAGCTAAAAGGGTTAGGGGAAGGGTTAGCTAAGCAGGTTAGGAGAAGGGTTAGCTAAAAGGGTTAGGGGAAGTGTTAGCTAAAAGGGTTAGGGGAAGGGTTAGCTAAGCAGGTTAGGGGAAGGGTTAGCTAAAAGGGTTAGCAAAAAGGGTTAGGGGAGGGTTAGCTTAACGGGTTAGGGGAATGGTTAGCTAACTTGATAAGTTTTCTGTGATGAGATTCAAACACGCAACCTTGGGGTTGCTAGACGTTCATGCTATATGCCCACTCATCCACCCCGACCAACCGCCCTACTTTAGTTTTTGCCTTAAGAAACCTGTTTTATGTAACCATTATAGAGGAAATGATTGAATTAACTACCATGTTGTTTAATTTAACATACTATGCTGTTTTTACTTGGAGAATTATCCATGGTTATATTTTAGTATAGGCTTGTCTTATGTGACTTAGTCATGGGTCTGGGCGTACAGATAAGAGACGTTTGGGTGCAACTGCAGTATGTGAGATCCTGTTTTAACAATCTACAGGAACTTTGATGTGTGAAAACTATAAGGGAAATGTTACGTATTTACCTGCTTTGTTGAATATTGATTGTTGAATTATATGCTTAACAATAGTAAGAGATTTTCATAACTACAAATGCTGTGCTTCTGTAAAGGGATGGTTCCCCTCTAGCTCCCTGCAGCTGGTCTGTTGGTATAGTCAAGGACATGGTGTGAGCCGAGATCGAGATAGCCTGAGAAATAGAACAAACCCCTATTTGTTTCTAATCATCTATGCTTCTGAGAAACTAAGCCAGGGTACGGGGAAACAACACCCGGTGAACATAACCACAAGATGAACCCAAGGTAGCTTATGATGCCTCGATCTGCATGGGAGGGGTGGAACCAGCCATGACTAAGCATTTCTAGGTCTGCTATATAGAACCTCTGTTTCTTCTGTACCGTTGAGCTCTCTGTCTTACACTCAAGAGTGTGGGGTCGACCAGCTTCATTATTGCAATTCTTATTAAATAAAGATGATCGTTTGAAGAAATGAGTCTCTCTTGGTTAGAATGTCCTGCTTAACATTCAGGTAACACACAGACACAGAAACACACACACAGACACGCACACAAACACACCGACACATGCACATACACTTGCGCACACACAAACAAACACACACACACACTACTCAGCTGTTCACATTTGTCTTGATTGACATGTTTTTCAGTTAGTTTGTTGTTGTTGTTGATGTTAAACAGGTCCTTCAGTTTATAGTGACTGTGTATCTATAGGGGGGGTTGTATTATTTTTACCATATCCAATGTGTTATATTCTCCTACATTCATTTCACTTTTCCACAAATTTCCCAGTGTTTCCTTTCAAATGGTATCATGAATATGCATATCTTTGCTTCAGGTCCTGAGCTACAGGCAGTTAGATTTGGGTATGTCAATTTAGGCGAAAATTGAAAAAAAAGGGTACGATCCTTAAGAGTGCTGCCTTTAAATATTTAATTGAGTTTGATAGTGCTGTCATTGTGTAATGCCTGACATTGGTGATAAGTGATTGATTGTCTGTAAATTAGGATTTCTTGATTCTTCACAATGGCACCCTCCTCTGGTTATCTTGAGTGACACAGGTGAGTTTTATACATACAGAGTAGCATTCTGTTTGTGAGATGTGGCGTAAGTGATGTTATGGGTATAGGCCTATGAAATGCTTTGATTAAGCTCCATTATGTGTCTTTCATATTTGAGTGAAACCCATATCTATTAAGGCATGAGGGAAGACAGGTCAGATGTTAGGTTCGGACTAGGGAGGGTACGGGTAGAGGAAGACAGGTCAGATGTTAGGTACGGACTAGGGAGGGTACGGGTAGAGGAAGACAGGTCAGATGTTAGGTACGGACTAGGGAGGGTTCAGGTAGATGAAGACATGTCAGATGTTAGGTACGGACTAGGGAGGGTACAGGTAGAGGAAGACAGGTCAGATGTTAGGTACGGACTAGGGAGGGTTCAGGTAGAGGAAGACAGGTACAGACCAGGGTCAGGGAGGGTTCAGGTAGAGGAAGGCAGGTACAGACCAGGGTCAGGGAGGGTTCAGGTAGAGGAAGACAGGTACAGACTAGGGTCAGATGTAAGGATCAGGGAGGGTTCAGGTAGAGGAAGACAGGTAAAGATTGATGATAATGGATAGAGTTAATACACTGGATGATGTGGGGGGGTGAGGGTAAGGGGAGGGTTGAGGGTAAGAAGAAGGGTGAGGGTATTGGGATGAGGGGATGTGGTAGGGTCATATTTATTTAGGTCAAAATGACTGTTTCCCCTTCTGATTCGTGATGGGTATTGACTACTGTTGTAGTTAATGACTAACTGACCCGCTCCACCACTCACACCCATTGGTCACTAGTCCTTCCATACAGACAGACAGAGAGGGGTATTTGACCGGTGTGTGTTCTCAAAGTTGGAAGACATGACAGTGTTCAGGAGCAGCTTTCTGGTACAGGTTGGAAACTCTGAAGTTTTGAAAACCTTGACAGACCCAAATTGAAAGCAATTGCATAAAACTACTATAGATTTGTTCTACTCCTGACTAGTTTGATAGTTATGACACTACCATTTGTTAAACGTATGACATGTCACAAATTACAATTTGTTATTGCTAACAGCTAGGTGGCTAACGCTAACTAGCTCTAGGGGTTAAGGTTAGGGGAAGGGTTAGCTAACTTTCTAACGAGTTGCAACGTAGCTAAAAAGTAGTTACAAAGTTGCTAATTTGCTAAAATTGTCCACTTTTGTTTTTGTCTTAAGTAACCTGTCTTTTGTAACCATACCAAACATAACATATTATACTAATTTGAGTTGTCCCAGATTTACTTTTAATTTGCATTCAGGTCAAAGAGCAACATTTTTGTCTCATCAGACCTTTTTCCAAACTTAAGGAGTGCCTTTTCTCTGGAGTGGTTTCCATCTGGCCACTCCCACAAAGCCCAGATGGGTGAAGTCCTGTAGAGACTTGTCCTTCTGGCAGGTTCTCCCATCTTAGCCAAGGAACTCTTTAGTTCTGCCAGAGTGGTCATTGGGTTCTCTTCAGTTTCCTGACCATCTTGACCGGTTTGGTCGGACGGCCAGCTCGAGGCAGTCTGGGTAGTTTCATATCTTTTCAATTTCCCAATGATGGAGACCACTGTGCTCTAGGAAACTTTCGACATTCTTGATATATGGCCCATCACAATTCCATCTCAGAGATCTACAGACAGTTCATTGGACTTCATGGTATAGTTCCTGCTCTGACATGCACTGTCAACTGTGGAACCTTATGTAGACAAGTATTGAGATGGCTCCGACAGAGATGGTCGCCTCGCTTCAGGTCCTTTTATGTATTATTTCTTACATTGTTAACCCAGAACATCTCAAGTGTTATTACATACAGCCTGGAAGAACTATTGGATATAAAAGTGATGTCAACTTACCATCATTACGACCAGGAATACGTCTTTCCTGAGGCGGATCCTTTGTTCGGACCGCCACCCTGGACATGGGATCTTATCCCAGAGGCCGACCCAAAACAACGCGGTCACCACAGGAGAGGCAGACGGAGCGGCCTACTGGTCAGACTCAGAAGGCGAACAACACCATCCACCGCTTCCGAGCATAATACTCGCCAATGTCCAATCTCCTCAGGAGGCTGAAGAAATGTTACTTGACATCTAAAACACTCTCAAACTTTTACAGATGCACAATCGAGAGCATCCTATTGGGCTGTATCACCGCCTGGTATGGCAACTGCACCGCCCTCAACCGCAAGGCTCTCCAGAGGGTGGTGCGGTCGGCACAACGCTTCACCGGGGGCAAACTACCGGCCCTCCAGCACCCGATGTCACAGGAATGCCAAAAAGATAATCAAGGACAACAACCACCCGAGCCACTGCCTGTTCACCCCACTATCATCCAGAAGGCGAGGTCAGTACAGGTGCATCAAAGTTGGGACCGAGAGACTGAAAAACAGCTTCTATCTCAAGGCCATCAGACTGTTAAACAACCATCACTAGCATAGAGAGGCTGCTGCCAACATACAGACTCAAATCTTTGGCCACTTAAATACATGGACTTAATAAAGGTATCACTAGTCACTTTAAATAACGCCACTTTAATGTTTACATATCCTACATTACTCATCTCATATGGATATACTGTATTCTATAACATCTACTGCATCTTGCCTCTGCCGCTCAGCCATCGCTCATCCATATATTTATATGTACATATCCTATTCATCCCTTTACATGTGTGTGTATAAGGTAGTTGTGAATTTGTTAGATTACTTGTTAGATATTACTGCATGGTCGGAACTAGAAGCACAAGCATTTCGCTACACACATTCTTTCAAAATTATGTCCAAACAATTGAATTTGCCACAGGTTAACTCCAATCAAGTTGAAGTGACATCAAGGATGATCAAATGAAATTGGATGCACCCAAGATCAATGTGGAGCATCAGAGCAAAGGAGTGTGAATAGTTATGTAAATGAGATATTTCTAGATTTCATTTTCAATACATTTGCAAACATGTTTTCACTTTGTTATTACAGGGTATTGTGTGTTTGTGTGTAGATGGTTGAGAAAAATATTTATTGAATCCATTTTGAATTCAGGCTGTAACACAACATGTAAAATAAGTCAAGAGGTCTGAATGAATAGTTTCTGAAGGTACTGTATATTTAAGAAATAAGGCATGGGGGGGTGTGGTATATGTGCACGGGGGGATGTGGTATATGTGCACGAGGGGGTGTGGTATATGTGCACGAGGGGGTGTGGTATTTGTGCACGGGGGGGTGTGTGGTATATGTGCACGAGGGGGTGTGGTATTTGTGCACGGGGGGGTGTGTGGTATATGTGCACGAGGGGGTGTGGTATATGTGCACAGGGGGATGTGGTATATGTGCACGAGGGGGTGTGGTATATGTGCACGGGGGGGGTGTGGTATATGTCCAATATACCACGGCTACGGGCTGTTCCTACGCACGACGCAATTGCTATTATAAACTGGTTACCAACGTAGTAGTAAAAATAATTGTTTCGTCATACCCATGGTATATGGTCTGATATACCACGGCTGTCAGCCAATCAGCATTCAGGGCTCAATCCACCCTGTTTATTATAGCCCTTTACTCACACTGTTGTTGTGGAGTAACAACACACACTTCATGTTAAATGAAACACTTTATTAAAAAATATCACCACATCCAACAACATCCTATTATTAGTCCCCTGGGTCCTTCATGGGGGAGATAAACTGTGCTCTTCAGACAGGGACATCAGCTATTGCAGAGTAGGTGGTGAAAATTGAAACACTACTCTATTTCTAGCTTTCTCTTTCACACTCTCTCTCACACACAATCACTCAGGTGTAGGGGTCAGCACATCCGAGTTGGGGGGTCAGGGTGAGAGGTCAGTGGACTATAGAGTTAAGGGGTTCAGCGCGGATGTTCCCCAGGTCCAGCGAAGAATCTGTGTCCTCGTCAATCTCCCCAATCACAGCTCTGCAAAATAGAGGAGAGCAGTTGGGCCTGGGTGTACTACTGTTGGGCCTGGGTGTACTACTGTTGGGCCTGGGTGTACTACTGTTGGGCCTGGGTGCACTACTGTTGGGCCTGCGTGTACTACTGTTGGGCCTGGGTGTACTACTGTTGGGCCTGGGTGTACTACTGTTGGGCCTGGGTGTACTACTGTTGGGCCTGGGTGTACTACTGTTGGGCCTGGGTGTACTACTGTTGGGCCTGGGTGTACTACTGTTGGGCCTGGGTGTACTACTGTTGGGCCTGGATGTACTACTGTTGGTCCTGGGTGCACTACTGTTGGGCCTGGGTGCACTACTGTTGGGCCTGGGTGTACTACTGTTGGGCCTGGGTGTACTACTGTGTGTTGAAGTCTGACCCCCCTCTGGCGCAGTGAGAGGGAGAGGTCATAAGGGGTCGTTTGGGTGAAAGGTGAGAGTTCCGCCAGAGGTCGACATGATACTTACACGTTGTCTCCTCTGACGATGTATAGTCCCAGGACCACCTGCTCCACACCCTGAGAGGAACTGAACACACGCTCATGACTCTCATCCAGAATCAGGTTGATGGTCTGGTCAAAGCCCTTCAGGGTGCCCTGAACATACACAGTCAGTTCAACAGTCCAATCAAAACAGTACACACAGATCAACGGTCCAATCAAAACAGTACACACAGATCAACAGTCCAATCAAAACAGTACACACAGATCAACAGTCCAATCAAAACAGTACACACAGATCAACAGTCCAATCAAAACAGTCCACGCAGATCAACGGTCCAATCAAAACAGTACACGCAGATCAACGGTCCAATCAAAACAGTACACACAGATCAACGGTCCAATCAAGACAGTACACACACAAAATCAGGTTTATGGTCCAGTCAAAACCCTTCAGACGCACAGATCTGGAGCCAAGTACGGCAGTGAAGTAGCTAGAGACATACCACTATCATCCGTCCGTCAGATGTAACGATGGCCACTGTACCTGAAACACAGCAGCTAAGGAAAACATTTGGGACACTATTTCCAACCTGGTCTCAGAGGTAGACGTAACATAGTAAATGTAGATCCGTGACACTCATCATTTGTATAAGTTACATTTCGTATGGTATGTATTCACTTGTGGATGTCCTTCATCCATCCATGGGTGGCAGGTAGCCTAGTGGTGAGAGGCAGGTAGCCTAGTGGTTAGAGGCAGGTAGCCTAGTGGTGAGAGGCAGGTAGCCTAGTGGTGAGAGGCAGGTAGCCTAGTGGTGAGAGGCAGGTAGCCTAGTGGTGAGAGGCAGGTAGCCTAGTGGTGAGAGGCAGGTAGCCTAGTGGTGAGAGGCAGGTAGCCTAGTGGTGAGAGGCAGGTAGCCTAGTGGTGAGAGGCAGGTAGCCTAGTGGTGAGAGGCAGGTAGCCTAGTGGTGAGAGGCAGGTAGCCTAGTGGTGAGAGGCAGGTAGCCTAGTGGTGAGAGCGTTGGACTAGTAACCAAAAGGTTGCAAGATCGAATCCCCGAGCTGACAAGGTTCAAATCTATCGTTCTGCCCCCAAACATTAGTTAACCCACTTTTCCTAGGCAGTCATTGAAAATAAGAATTTGCTCTTAACTGACTTGCCTAGTTAAATAAAGGTCAAATTAACATTTTAAAAAAGTATGATACAATATTAATTCCAATTTGTTGTGGCTAACATTAGCTAGGCTTGGGGTTAAGGTTAGCTAACATGCAAATTAGCTAAACAAATAGGAAGTAGTTGCAAAGTTGCTAAAACACTTAAGTTGTCCGTGATGAGATTCTTACAGCTTTTGTGTTGCTAGACGTTGGTGTTACACGCCCAACCACCCTGCTTTACTTTCTACTTATTGAGTAACGCTCTCTCTTATGTAACCATACTAAACGTAACATATATACTCATTTGAGTGCCCAGGATTTACGTTTACTATATTACGTTTAGTCTATCACCTCGATCAGACCGACAGCGTCAATGCGTTTTGGTGCATTCATTTCCAAAGAACCGCTGCGCTTGCCTTGCAGTGGTACATACGCTGAACAAAAACGCAACATGTAAAGTGTTGGTCCCATGTTTTACGAGCTGAAATAAAAGATCCCAGAAATTTCCCATACACACAAAAAGCTTATTTCCCTCAAATGTTTTGCACAAATTTGTTTACATCCCTGTTAGTGAGAATGTCTCTTTTGTCAAGATAATCCATCCACTGTACAGGATAGGCATATCAAGAAGCTGATTAAACAGCACGATCATTACACGGGTGCCCCTAAAAGGTCACCAAAATGTGCAATTTTGTCACAACAATGCCACAGATTTCTCAAGTTGAGGGAGTGTGCAATTGGCATGCTGACTGCAGGAATGTCCAACAGGGATGTTGCCAGATAATTTAATGTTCATTTCTCTACCATAATGTCATTTTAGAGAATTTGGCAGTACTTCTAACCACAGACCGTGTGTATTGCGTTGTGTCAGTGAAAGGTTTGCTGATGTCAACGTTGTGAACCAGGGCCCCCCATGGTGGCGGTGGGGTTATGGTATGGGCAGGCATAAGCTACGGCCAACGAACACAACTGCATTTTATCGATGGCAATTTGAATGCATAGAGATACCGTGACAAAATCCTGAGGCCCATCGGCGTGCCATTCATCTGTTTTAGCATGATAATGCACGGCCCCATGTTACAAGGCCCTGTACACAATTCCTGGAAGCTAAAAACGGCCTACATTCTCAGACATGTCACCCATTGAGCATTTTATTTTATCTTTATTGAACTGGGCAAGTCAGTTAAGCACAAATTCTTATTTTCAGAAGGCCTGGGAACAGTGGGTTAACTGCCTTGTTCAGGGGCAGAACGACAGATTTGAACCTTGTCAGCTCGGGGATTCGATCTTGCAACCTTTCAAGTCCAACACTCTAACCACTAGGCTACCTGACGCTCTAACCACTAGGCTACCTGACGCTCTAACCACTAGGCTACCTGACGCTCTAACCACTAGGCTACCTGACGCTCTAACCACTAGGCTACCTGACGCTCTAACCACTAGGCTACCTGACGCTCTAACCACTAGGCTACCTGACGCTCTAACCACTAGGCTACCTGACGCTCTAACCACTAGGCTACCTGACGCTCTAACCACTAGGCTACCTGACGCTCTAACCACTAGGCTACCTGACGCTCTAACCACTAGGCTACCTGACGCTCTAACCACTAGGCTACCTGACGCTCTAACCACTAGGCTACCTGACGCTCTAACCACTAGTCTACCTGACGCGCTAACCACTAGGCTACCTGACGCCCCAATCGAGGCATGAGACCAAGCTGCTATTTCATGAGAAGCTGCACATGCAGCAATACTGTTGAGCTTGCACGACAAATCCATAGTTAGCTTACTATTATAAACTTGGTGGTTCAAGCCCTGAATGCTGATTGGCTGAAAGCCGTTGTATATCAGACAGTATACCACAGGTTTGACAAAACATGTATGTTTACTGTTCTAATTACATTTGTAAACAGTTTATAATAGCAATAAGGCACCTCGGGGGTTTGTGGTATATTGCCAATATACCACAGCTAAGGGCTGTATTCAGGCACTTAGCTTTGAGTTGTGCTAAAGATCAGCCCATAGCCGTGGTATATTGGCCATATACCACACCTCCTCGGGCCTTATTGCTTAAATAACACATTTGGATGAACATGTACCCATGTTTGGCTTCCAAAATCATTTGTATTATATTTTATCTAACTAGCGCACAGTTACATGTCATTCTACTAAAAAGCCATATGCGATGCTATTGCTAGCAAAGCTCAATCTAGCAGGCCAAAGCACCCACGCATCAATAATCACGCGATTCATCAGCAAAAGTCCCATTCGGTGACTGTACCAGGATGACTTTAGTTCAAAGGATACGGTTGATGTAGCTCTCGAGGGCAGTCGACATGGTGACAACAAAAGACTCGTTCAAATCCGCCGGGTTTATTTGGAAAACACAAAACGTAGCTCCACCGTTGATCACAAAATCGGCGTGCAGGCACAAACCGGAAACAACATCAGACCAGACTAGATGATTGCAGACCCACTAATGATTTTGGTGTCCAGAAGATGGCGCCGAATCCACAGAAAATGAGTGTCGCGCCGTTCTTTATACCTCAGTTGTGTCGCCCTACCGATCCATGAGTTTACCAGACCGCCCTTTCTAGAGAAAATAGGCTTGTTCGACCTTGGATCATAATTAATGACTGATTATTATTTGTAGAAAAGTCAGTCACCATTTACCCACAATGCATCATGGATTTGATGTTCTCCAGCCAAAGGGACCAGGGTTCTGGTCTTGAGCATGGTTTCAACTTCTCCTACAGTTTTGCTTCGGTACTGCAGTTTAACTGACACCCGGCCCAGAAAAAAAAGTCAGATTAGAAAATTCCTAATAAGACACTTTAGTCATAAGCTTTGTGCACAAAACAGCCATTTCATTATTTGAATTAATTTTCCCCCAGTGCTCACAGTTGAAGACAGTTGTCCTGTTGGAGAGCATCAACGTGATGTATCATAGGTCAATTGTGACTGACTGATCTACAAATAATGAGTCGTTATTTATGATGCAAAGTGATTTGTAGATCAGTCAGTCAGCAGTCACCTGCAATATCAAACAAGTCCATTAACATGTTAATATTCATCCAATGTCTGCTGTTTGGGGATGACGTCATCACTACTCCCTTTGCACATTGAGTGTTAGTGCACATGTGATGTTGGTCTGTATAAACCGGATAAAACCTGGTCATGAAGAATGTCAGTAGATTACCTTAAACAGTCAGAGATATGGATGCAGTCTCTAGCTCTCATTATACCTCAGTGTCTCCAACGCTGCTTCTGTTTCTATGGCTGAGACCCATACTGCACCTGGGCAGGCTGATGAGACCCATACTGCACCTGGGCAGGCTGCTGAGACCCATACTGTACCTGGGCAGGCTGCTGAGACCCATACTGCACCTGGGCAGGCTGCTGAGACCCATACTGCACCTGGGCAGGCTGCTGAGACCCATACTGCACCTGGGCAGGCTGCTGAGACCCATACTGCACCTGGGCAGGCTACTGAGACCCATACTGCACCTGGGCAATCTGCTGAGACCCATACTGCACCTGGGCAGGCTGCTGAGACCCATACTGCACCTGGGCAGGCTGCTGAGACCCATACTGCACCTGGGCAGGCTGCTGAGACCCATACTGCACCTGGGCAGGCTGCTGAGACCCATACTGCACCTGGGCAGGCTACTGAGACCCATACTGCACCTGGGCAGGCTGCTAAGACCCATACTGCACCTGGGTAGGCTGCTAAGACCCATACTGCACCTGGGTAGGCTGCTGAGACCCATACTGCACCTGGGCAGGCTGCTGAGACCCATACTGCACCTGGGCAGGCTGCTGAGACCCATACTGCACCTGGGCAGGCTGCTGAGACCCATACTGCACCTGGGCAGGCTGCTGAGGCCCATACTGCACCTGGGCAGGCTGCTAAGACCCATACTGCACCTGGGCAGGCTGCTAAGACCCATACTGCATCTGGGCAGGCTGCTGAGACCCATACTGCACCTGGGCAGGCTGCTGAGACCCATACTGCACCTGGGCAGGCTACTGAGACCCATACTGCACCTGGGCAGGCTGCTAAGACCCATACTGCACCTGGGTAGGCTGCTAAGACCCATACTGCACCTGGGTAGGCTGCTGAGACCCATACTGCACCTGGGCAGGCTGCTGAGACCCATACTGCACCTGGGCAGGCTGCTGAGACCCATACTGCACCTGGGCAGGCTGCTGAGGCCCATACTGCACCTGGGCAGGCTACTGAGACCCATACTGCACCTGGGCAGGCTGCTAAGACCCATACTGCACCTGGGCAGGCTGCTAAGACCCATACTGCATCTGGGCAGGCTGCTGAGACCCAAACTGCACCTGGGCAGGCTGCTGAGACCCATACTGCACCTGGGCAGGCTGCTGAGACCCATACTGCACCTGGGCAGGCTGCTGAGACCCATACTGCACCTGGGCAGGCTTCTGAGACCCATACTGCACCTGGGCAGGCTGCTGAGACCCACTTGGCTCACTGGAGTGACTTGGAGAATCTTTCACTCTGAAATGCATTAGCATGAACGTACATGATTGGTTGTCAAAACGGCAGTTACTGACATAAATAACATTTTGGGGATTTAAACGTTTTTATTTCTCACTTCTTTACAAATGTATATGACATTAAATAAGGTAATGTGACAGACAGGGCTGTTGTTGTTATCAAATGCACTGGACTGCTTAAAACAGCAGTGTTAAGGTCTCCTATATCTCGTGTGGTTAAAGACAACAGTCCCTGTCAGGAAGTGAGAGGGGGACCTCCTGAAATACCCATCCACACCATGTGGTACTACTAGATCTCCTCCACAAGAAGACAGAAGTCTGTGCTGTCAGTCAATAGACAAATAATGTCATCTACATGAGTAGTTCATATAAACACATCCTTCAGGCTCCAGTCGAGGTCTCTCCCCTGCGTTTAGACCAGGAGTGGTGAGTTGATATGGAACAGGTGCTGAGCTTGTAGACAGAGGATCGGCAAAGTAAACAAAACAGGGATTAAACGGGATGGGACAGGAGTATTCAGGAATGACAGCGGTCTATTCCAGGTTTCTGGGATACGGTGTAGTTCATTGGTAGTGGTTGCTCTTTGCCAGCTGAAGCCCGTCCTAGCCTGATCACAGATCTGTTAGTGCTGCCTTGCTCAACTCCTACGGCCAGTCGGCGTCACAAAGTCCATAGGAGTTGTCAAAAACACATCTGAGACCAGGCTGTTTTTCCTTCCATCTCCCCTCACTTTCCCGGCCAGGAGGCCCTGAGGTTGAGCAGGATGAGGACGTCGCAGGGGGCCAGGCGGTAGACCCCCAGCTCGTTGAGGGCTGACGTAGGGCTTGGCTGCTTGCCGTCCGGGGTCCCTGGTTCCTCCTTGTCTTCCTCAGCCTGCCTCAGGACGTCTCGTAGAAGAAGAGCTGAGCCCACATTCAGACACAGGATGACACAGGCCTCCTTCACACTGAGGGAGACATGACCAATCATTTTTTACCTAGAAATTATTTGACAAGGAATTCAACCCCTGTGCAGGACATTTAACAACCTAAAGAACTACAAACAAACTGTAGGTCTCTTCTACAGATTATGGTACAGTGGACAATGTTTTCAGGTGATATTGTCAGCAGAATTGCCATTGTATGTAATGGCCCACTCACTGTTTGAAGAAGTTCTCAGGCCTCTTGCAGTAGTGTCCAAACAGAGGGAAGAGGTTTCTTGTCATGTCGAATTGGAGCTGGGCTGCACCCCCCTCGTTGAAGTGGTTATACAGAATCACCTGAGGGAGACAGGTAGCAGGTCCATACGTTAATAGAGATGTGATTAGCCCCCCAAAAAAACATTCTCTATTGCGTCATCCTATTTTCTTACATCTGTATTTTATCATTAGAATTGGTCAGTAGCCAATGTAGTTTTAATGTATTTGAGAACAGATGTGTCTAATGATAATCTAATGACCTTCTTTTAAGTCTCTCCAGACAGTAGTATCTGCAAAATCACTAAAAGTTCAAATATTTAATGAAGTCAACTATCTGATTAATTCCCATTGTAGCAGGTCAGCAGTGTGACTCACATTCTGGTAGAGGAAGAGGTCCAGCCTCTCAGCCAGATCCTGCCAGCCCATCTGGAAGAGAGGCAGACACAGCATCTGCTGCAGCTGGAGCAGGTGGTCCCTGAGACAGAGCATCAGAGGACAGGCTAAACTGGACAGGGACATGGTGGCCTGGTCACACTGGGACGGCAGAGACAACCACCTGGGAGGAGAAGGATACACGTTAGTGTCATTCTAGTTTTGAACATTTTGTTCACTCCAACATTGTGTTGTTCAATTGGTTATATGGTGGCTGTAGGGGATGATCTGAGCTCTACCAGATTCTTTCAAGAAATCACATTTCATTCCTACTGTCCAGGCGTGTTACAGGACAAAGACATTTGTCACAAAGTGCTTACAATCAGCCTGGGCCTAAACGCAAAGCAAAGCAAAGTGACAGTGGGTGCCTAGTGTTTAAAACGCCAAAGATAGGACTACATCTTGAGAGGAACTAGATTGAACAGAAAGAACCCTTCCTCTGTGAGAAGTGTCTCCACTGACCTGTCCCTGCAGTAGGGCTGGCCCTTCCTCTGTGAGAAGTGTCTCCACTGACCTGTCCCTGCAGTAGGGCTGGCCCTTCCTCTGTGAGAAGTGTCTCCACTGACCTGTCCCTGCAGTAGGGCTGGCCCTTCCTCTGTGAGAAGTGTCTCCACTGACCTGTCCCTGCAGTAGGGCTGGCCCTTCCTCTGTGAGAAGTGTCTCCACTGACCTGTCCCTGCAGTAGGGCTGGGCCTTCTTCTATGAGAAGTGTCTCCACTGACCTGTCCCTGCAGTAGGGCTGGCCCTTCCTCTGTGAGAAGTGTCTCCACTGACCTGTCCCTGCAGTAGGGCTGAGCCTTCTTCTATGAGAAGTGTCTCCACTGACCTGTCCCTGCAGTAGGGCTGGCCCTTCCTCTGTGAGAAGTGTCTCCACTGACCTGTCCCTGCAGTAGGGCTGGCCCTTCCTCTGTGAGAAGTGTCTCCACTGACCTGTCCCTGCAGTAGGGCTGAGCCTTCTTCTGTACGTCCCTCATGACAGCCTCCAGTAACCTGCCCAGCATGTCTCCTCTCAGCCTCTCCAGCAGCCCCAGGAGCCCCTCAAACAGAGACCCCTCCAGAGAGGCCAGACGGCCGGACTCAGTGACCCCCAGCGGCCCCAACAGCTCCTCCTCCCCCAGGGCCACAGCTGACTGCTGCAGCTGCAGGAAGAACTGAGGAAGAACAGAGGAGAGAGAAAAGAACATTGAACAGCCTTGAAGAAGACCTCTGGAGCAGTGCAGTAGAAGGAGGGAACATACAGCAGAGTGAAGGTGTTAATATGTGGCTTTTTCTGTCCCCTTAACTACTTCTGAACGGACAACACATGTACAGACTGACAGACAGGCAGGCAGACAGGCGGGCAGACAGACAGGCAGACAGACAGGCAGGCAGACAGGCGGGCAGACAGGCGGGCAGACAGACAGGCAGGCAGGCAGGCAGGCAGGCAGGCAGGCAGGCAGACAGACAAGCGGGCAGACAGACAGGCGGGCAGACAGACAGGCGGGCAGACAGACTGACAGACAGGCAGGCAGGCAGACAGGCGGGCAGACAGACAGACAGACAGACAGACAGACAGACAGACAGACAGACAGACAGACAGGCAGGCAGGCAGGCAGACAGGCGGGCAGACAGACAGGCGGACAGACAGGCAGGCGGGCAGCATGTGCCAAAGCAGCAGCTACTCTTCCTGGGGTCCAGCAAAATGAAGGCAGTTTATACAACTGTAATACATTACAATACATTCAGATTTCACAACACACTGTGTGCCCTCAGGCCCCTACTCCACCATGTGTATATATAGTGCGTATGTTATCGTGTGTGTGTGTGTGTGTGTGTGTGTGTGTGTGTGTGTGTGTGTGTGTGTGTGTGCATGTGTCTGTGCCAATGTTTGTGTTGCTTCACAGTCTCAGTTGTTCCATAAGGTGTTTTTTTATTCAAATTTCACTGCTTGCGTCAGTTACCTGATGTGGAATAGAGTTCCATGTAGTCATGGCTCTATGTAGTACTGTGGAATAGAGTTCCATGTAGTCATGGCTCTATGTAGTACTGTGGAATAGAGTTCCATGTAGTCATGGCTCTATGTAGTACTGTGGAATAGAGTTCCATGTAGTCATGGCTCTATGTAGTACTGTGGAATAGAGTTCCATGTAGTCATGGCTCTATGTAGTACTGTGGAATAGAGTTCCATGTAGTCATGGCTCTATGTAGTACTGTGGAATAGAGTTCCATGTAGTCATGGCTCTATGTAGTACTGTGGAATAGAGTTCCATGTAGTCATGGCTCTATGTAGTACTGTGGAATAGAGTTCCATGTAGTCATGGCTCTATGTAGTACTGTGGAATAGAGTTCCATGTAGTTATGGCTCTATGTAGTACTGTGGAATAGAGTTCCATGTAGTCATGGCTCTATGTAGTACTGTGGAATAGAGTTCCATGTAGTCATGGCTCTATGTAGTACTGTGGAATAGAGTTCCATGTAGTCATGGCTCTATGTAGTACTGTGGAATAGAGTTCCATGTAGTCATGGCTCTATGTAGTACTGTGGAATAGAGTTCCATGTAGTCATGGCTCTATGTAGTACTGTGGAATAGAGTTCCATGTAGTCATGGCTCTATGTAGTACTGTGGAATAGAGTTCCATGTAGTCATGGCTCTATGTAGTACTGTGAAATAGAGTTCCATGTAGTCATGGCTCTATGTAGTACTGTGGAATAGAGTTCCATGTAGTCATGGCTCTATGTAGTACTGTGGAATAGAGTTCCATGTAGTCATGGCTCTATGTAGTACTGTGGAATAGAGTTCCATGTAGTCATGGCTCTATGTAGTACTGTGGAATAGAGTTCCATGTAGTCATGGCTCTATGTAGTACTGTGGAATAGAGTTCCATGTAGTCATGGCTCTATGTAGTACTGTGGAATAGAGTTCCATGTAGTCATGGCTCTATGTAGTACTGTGGAATAGAGTTCCATGTAGTCATGGCTCTATGTAGTACTGTGTGTCTCCCATAGTCTGTTCTGGACTTGGGGACTGTGAAGAGACCTCTTGTGGCATGTCTTGTGGGGTATTTATGGGTGTCCGAGCTGTTAAATGTTTTTTATTTTACTAGGCAAGTCAGTTAAGAACAAATTCTTATTTTCAATGACGGCCTAGGAACAGTGGGTTAACTGGTCTAGGAACAGTGGGTTAACTGCCTGTTCAGGGGCAGAACGACAGATTTGTACCTTGTCAGCTCGGGGATTCGAACTTGCAACCTTCCGGTTACTAGTCCAACGCTCTAACCACTAGGCTACCCTGCCGCCCCTGGCTGTGTGCCAGTAGTTTAGACAGACAGCTCGGTGCATTCAACATGTCAATACCGCTCATAAATAAAAGTAGTGATGAAGTCAATCTCTCCTCCACTTTCAGCCAGGAGAGACTGACATGCATATAATTAATATTGCAATTTTCCTTTTTTGTGGCACCTGACCACACGACTGAACAGTAAACTAAACAGTCTACTAGGGCCTGTAGGACCTGCCTTGTTGATAGTGTTGTTAAGAAGGTAGAAACTAGGGCCTGTAGGACCTGCCTTGTTGATAGTGTTGTTAAGAAGGTAGAAACTAGGGCCTGTAGGACCTGCCTTGTTGATAGTGTTGTTAAGAAGGTAGAAACTAGGGCCTGTAGGACCTGCCTTGTTGATAGTGTTGTTAAGAAGGTAGAAACTAGGGCCTGTAGGACCTGCCTTGTTGATAGTGTTGTTAAGAAGGTAGAAACTAGGGCCTGTAGGACCTGCCTTGTTGATAGTGTTGTTAAGAAGGTAGAAACTAGGGCCTGTAGGACCTGCCTTGTTGATAGTGTTGTTAAGAAGGTAGAAACTAGGGCCTGTAGGACCTGCCTTGTTGATAGTGTTGTTAAGAAGGCAGAGTATTGCTTTATTATAGACAGACTTCTCCCCATCTTAGCTACTTCTGCATCAATATGTTTTGTATAGCAACAGCGTGATGACTCCGAGGGGCCACGTACCACGTTGTCTCCCCAGTCCCCCAGCACGGTGGAGATGTAGTTGGCAGCGTTGAGAATAGCACAGTATCTAGAGCCCAGCGGGTTACGGGACTCTTCCTTCATCACCTGGGTGAGGCGGATACGGAAGTCGTCCACCAACTCTCTCTGTAGCGCCAGGAAACGCAGCTGGGCACGAGGGCAGGGGAGGGCACGGTAGCGGTCTGGTAGGGGGAGTATTAGAGATTGAGGGGGAGAGAGAGGATAGAGGGAGGTGGAGGGGAGAGAAAGGGAAAACAGAGAGAGGGAGGGAGAGAAGGGGAGAGAGAGAGAGTGCAGTAAGTCAGAGGCTGGTTGTCCCTCTACGACAAACAGAGGGATGAACGGTGACAACCAACAAGACAGACAGAGTGAGACAGACAGAGTGAGAGAGAGAGAGAGAGAGGCAGAGAGAGAGACAGAGACAGAGAGAGGCAGAGAGAGAGAGAGACAGAGAGAGAGGGAGAGGCAGAGAGAGAGAGATAGAGAGGAAGAGACAGAGAGACAGAGAGAGAGATAGAGAGGAAGAGAGATTGAGGAAGAGACAGAGAGAGAGAGAGACAGAGAGAGAGATAGAGAGGAAGAGAGAGAGAGAGAGGCAGAGAGATAGAGAGAGAGGCAGAGAGAGGCAGAGAGAGAGAGAGAGGCAGAGAGAGAGAGGCAGAGAAAGAGAGAGAGGCAGAGAGAGAGAGAGAGAGAGAGGCAGAGAGAGAGAGGAAGAGAGAGAGAGGAAGAGAGAGAGAGGAAGAGAGAGAGAGGAAGAGAGAGAGAGAGAGAGAGGAAGAGAGAGAGAGACAGAGAGAGAGGTAGAGAGAGAGGTAGAGAGAGAGAGTGATAAAGTAGTTAATAATCCTACCAGTGATGACCAGCAGTAAGGTCATGAAGGTCTCAGCGCAGTCTGGAGCCTTGAGTTCATCCATGTCACTGATATCTTTGTACTGGGAGCTCCAAGCCCCCTCAGCAGACAGCATGGCATCCACCTTCTCTATCGCCACTACAGAGAGACACACAGTTGGGATGAGCACACATTCACTAAATCACATACACTGACATAAACGGAGTCTAACAGAGAAGTAAAATCCCACATAAAATCAATCTCTTTAGTCAGTCCCAAATGGCTTCCTACCACTTCACTTCACCCAAACCCTTCAATGTTTGCAGATCTGTAAGGTAGAAGTAATATGGCGGAAGCTCTGCCAGTACACTGCTTATACCTATCCAGCCCCTTCAGATCTGCGGAAATTGGAGGGTTAGGGCCAAGGGGAAAGAGTAGGGAACGATGAGAGATGCTCCACTGCTGCCTCTCTCACTCACTCTTCCTCTCCACAGTGAGCCACTTCTGCAGCACGACCTCCTCCAGCAGTACATGCAGCACTCCGGGCAGGGTGCTGGGGTAGGAGTGGGTGGTGCGCAGCTCCCTCTCAAACTGCAGGATCTCATCCACCAGGTGGCAGAAGAGAGAGTCGTCGTAGAGCAGCCGTGGAGCATCCAACGCTAGCTTCTCCTGGGCCAGGGTGAGTAGACCGCGACACAGCTCCACCTGGTGGGGACGTGAGAGATGACACGAGCTACTTCAATAGCTATAACCATTATATTTTATTATATTAATAGATATATGCTTATATCCTCTCATATGACTGTGGACATCAAGAGCTGCTACGATTGACAGATGACTGCAATGGACTCAGCTTGACTTTCAGCTTTGAATCTTGGGGGTGAACAAATACTTCAATGGCACATGAACTCAGGATTCTAGATGATCATATAGCGGCTGATCCTCTAACCTTGGCGTTGACGTTAGCTCCATTCCTGTCCAAAATGGGCTGGATCTTCTCCTCCATGAAGTTGGAGCTGTTTCCCATCCACATCAGGACCTGGGTCAGGAACCACTCAGGCTGCATGGAGACAGAGATGGAGGTTATTATTATTGTCATTGTCTGTCTGTGTTTGAGACGTGCTCTGTGTGTGTGTGTGTGTGTGTGTGTGTCTTTGTGTGTGTGTGTGAGACATGCTCTGTGTGTGTGTGTGTGTGTGTGTGTGTGTGTGTGTGTGTGTGTGTGTGTGTGTGTGTGTGTGTGTGTGTGTGTGTGTGTGTGTGTGTGTGTGTGTGAGACATGCTCTGTGTGTGTGTGTGTGTGTGTGTGTGTGTGTGTGTGTGTGTGTGTGTGTGTGTGTGTGTGTGTGTGTGTGTGTGTGTGTGTGTGTGTGTGTGTGTGTGTGTGTGTGTGTGTGTGTGTGAGACATGCTCTGTGTGTGTGTGTGTGTGTGTGTGTGTGTGTGTGTGTGTGTGTGTGTGTGTGTGTGTGTGTGTGTGTGTGTGTGTGTTGCTCTAACCTTGTTGAGTGAATTGGTCTGACGGTTTCCAGTGAAGTGGTATCGAAACCTCTTGCTCAGAGGAAGCAACATGATCTGGACAGGAAGAGACAGGGGTGTCGTCGGGGGCAACCCTACACGGGACACAGATGTCTCTGATATGAGATCATCACTGAGAAACAGGTTAAAGAAACTGGCTAGGTATTCATCTCAGTACAATATCAACATCAATATCAGTCAATATCTTAGGAAGTGTGCGGGGAACAGTATGTCTGTGACTGGGAATGTATGAAGTATAAAGCTAGTGTATGAAGAAGTGTGCAGAGTGGAAATAATGCACTGTCTATAACCTAGTAGTGTCTATAACTAAGTCCTGTCTATAACCCAGTCCTGTCTATAACCCAGTAGTGTCTATAACCCAGTCCTGTCTATAACCCAGTCCTGTCTACAACCCAGTCCTGTCTACAACCCAGTCCTGTCTACAACCCAGTCCTGTCTACAACCCAGTCCTGTCTATAACCTAGTAGTGTCTATAACCCAGTCCTGTCTATAACCTAGTAGTGTCTATAACCCAGTCCTGTCTATAACCCAGTCCTGTCTATAACCCAGTCCTGTCTACAACCCAGTCCTGTCTATAACCTAGTAGTGTCTATAACCCAGTCCTGTCTATAACCTAGTAGTGTCTATAACCCAGTCCTGTCTATAACCTAGTAGTGTCTATAACCCAGTCCTGTCTACAACCCAGTCCTGTCTATAACCCAGTCCTGTCTATAACCCAGTCCTGTCTATAACCTAGTAGTGTCTATAACCTAGTAGTGTCTATAACCCAGTCCTGTCTATAACCTAGTAGTATCTATAACCCAGTCCTGTCTATAACCTAGTAGTATCTATAACCCAGTCCTGTCTATAACCCAGTCCTGTCTATAACCTAATAGTGTCTATAACCTAGTAGTAACTATAACCCAGTCCTGTCTATAACCCAGTCCTGTCTATAACCTAATAGTGTCTATAACCTAGTAGTGTCTATAACCCAGTCCTGTCTATAACCCAGTCCTGTCTATAACCTAGTAGTGTCTATAACCCAGTCCTGTCTATAACCCAGTCCTGTCTATAACCCAGTCCTGTCTATAACTCAGTCCTGTCTATAACCCAGTCCTGTCTATAACCTAGTAGTGTCTATAACCTAGTAGTGTCTATAACCCAGTCCTGTCTACAACCCAGTCCTGTCTACAACCCAGTCCTGTCTACAACCCAGTCCTGTCTACAACCCAGTCCTGTCTATAACCCAGTCCTGTCTACAACCCAGTCCTGTCTACAACCCAGTCCTGTCTACAACCCAGTCCTGTCTATAACCCAGTAGTGTGTATAACCTAGTAGTGTCTATAACCCACTCCTGTCTATAACCCAGTAGTGTGTATAACCCAGTCCTGTTTATAACCCAGTAGTGTGTATAACCCAGTCCTGTTTATAACCCAGTAGTGTGTATAACCTAGTAGTGTCTATAACCCAGTCCTGTCTATAACCCAGTCCTGTCTACAACTCAGTCCTGTCTATAACCTAGTAGTGTCTAGAACAGCGTGCGTATAACCTAGTAGTGTCTAGAACAGCGTATGTATAACAGACGATAATGCTAGTGTGTATGTCTTCGACTCTGATAACACTATATTAGGGTGAAGGATACGAGGTCTGTAGAGACAGGAGCTGGGCCACCAGTAGCTCCAGCTGGCTGTGGAGCTCCTGAGCGTTGGCAGGGGGGGAGAGAGACTGGGTGGGAGGAGAGATGAACGGCCAGTGGAGCTGGATCAGCAACTCCTCAAAATCACTGCCAGACAGAGGAGGAGGAGGAGGAGTTAAAAATCACATTCAGGTCTGAGGTAGCTTGACTTTGGATCATCATTATAACTGTGAATCACCAAGGCCGGTCCTGGAGAGCTACCGTGTGTCTCTTACTTGTTCTGGCCCAACACAAATACACCTGGTCAACTAATCATTTAGACTGAATTAGATGGGTTAGTGCCAGGCTGGAACAAAGGCCTGCATGGCCAGTTGCTCTCCAGGACCAGGGTTTCTGACCACTGATCTAAACAGAGATCCTAATAACTAGCACAGAGTTCTCCATCGCCAGTCCTTCTGGGCCCGGCCCGCTAACGCAACACACTGCCTGCCCTGTCTGACCCACTCAGACACACATACCCAGCCAGTCTGTCCTTAATGATCTTGTGCCAGAAGCATAGTGTCTCTCTGAGGAAGGCCTGGAGATGAGAGCAGCCAGACTGCTTTAGGCCCACATCTAGACTGGCCATACTGCCCACCGCCACCACTGCCTCCCATATACTGTTGGTGATCAGACACTGCTGGATGCTGTCACTGTGGGAGGAGAGAACGACAGTTAGCGGAACAACTTAACATACAGTAGGATACCATTTTGTGTGTGTGTGTATTCCAATCAGGATCCTATCTTTGAATAGTGTCAAATATATTGTCCAACTACAAGAAGATGAAAATATATTGTCCAACTGCAAGAAGATGAAAATATATTGTCCAACTACAAGATGAAAATATATTGTCCAACTACAAGAAGATGAAAATATATTGTCCAACTACAAGAAGATGAAAATATATTGTCCAACTACAAGAAGATGAAAATATATTGTCCAACTACAAGAAGATGAAAATATATTGTCCAACTACAAGAAGATGAAAATATATTGTCCAACTACAAGAAGATGAAAATATATTGTCCAACTACAAGAAGATGAAAATATATTGTCCAACTACAAGAAGATGAAAATATATTGTCCAACTACAAGAAGAAGAAGAAGAAAATAATAATACTGTTGCTCACCTGAGTTCTTCAATGCGTGACAGACACTGCAGGTATTTCATGTGTTTCTCTGTGTTGTCCAGCTGTTCCAGGGTCCGTCCCAGGCTGTCTGCCCAGGGCTGGGCGCCCTGCAGGTGCTGTATCAGGGTGTTGGACAGGACCCTCTCCCTCTGGAGCAAACCTTCCAGAGACACACGGGACTCCTCGGCAGCAGACAGCGCTGCTGACACCCGCAGCGGCACCGAACTGGACACCGTCAGAACCTGAGAAGGTGGGTGGAGGAAGACCTGTCAGCAAGGGAAATGCCCGCCCTTAAACTAGCTAGCAAAGGTTAGCTATATATCATGGTTGTATTACTTACATTAACTAGCAAGGGGCAGAATAATACTCGCATTAGTAACGATTCCATTATTTTTCATGCAATAATTGATACAGCGTTGAAAGCTGTTTTGAGTGTGCAACATGAAGTTAACAGCGCGCTTGCTAACTACCTGCTCCTCCAGCAACTTGTTTTCCGCTGTCAGTTTCTCCAGGAGCGCGCTAACTTTCTTCAGCGACTTCAGATCCACTCCGATTTCTTTCTCTATCAATTCGACAACGTAGTCGGGGAGTGCTCCCTCCCCCGATTCTGTTTCGGAGTCTTCATATTTTATCGATATAGGGCTTTGTAGATCAGATTCATCACTTTGGCCGTTTTGCTGCTCTGCAGAGGGCGCCGCCATCTTTCTGCTGTGTCTCTTCCACGTCAACAGCACGCAGATGTAAACACTGCACCGAACACAGCCGTCACCGTCTATACACCCCCTCTAGTGGTGACAGTTAGTACTGCGGGACCTGTCACGGGTAAACACTTGGGACATTTCCAACTACTACACAATCCACGCTTCCTTCCATCCTCCATTCATTGGCTTCGAGTAACCAGTGATATCATAAGTGGAGTGGTGATAGCTTCAGACAATTTACCGTAGATGTGTTATTTCAGTGATTACTAAAGGGAATTAGGAAGGATGTTTCCAAAACAAGACCCTCTTCAGTGTTGAGTGTCATGTTGACAATCAAGACCTCACAGGAAACAACTGGACATACTGTATCTACTCAGTTATGTAGTTGTTGAACTAATCTGTTACCCAGAAAGGAACAGTTACTCTCCAGCATCTTATTCTGCCCTATTCTACTGTATCTTAGTCTACGCAGCTCTGACATTGCTTGTCCAAATATTTATATATTGTTAATTCCATCCCTTTACTTTAGATTGGGTATATTGTTAGATATTACTAGTTAGATATTACTGCACTGTTGGAGCTAGAAACACAAGCATTCCGCTACACCCGCAATAACATCTACTATACACATGTATGTGATTTGATTATATCTCAAACATATTATAAAAGTCGTACGCTCACTTATCCTTCATTCGTACATCCTTTTCCTGTGAATGGGGAATATGCTTGAGTCTGTTCTGTTACTATCATATGCTTGAGTCTGTTCCATTGCTATCATATGCTTGAGTCTGTTCTGTTACTATCATATGCTTGAGTCTGTTCCATTGCTATCATATGCTTGAGTCTGTTCCATTGCTATCATATGCTTGAGTCTGTTCCATTGCTATCATATGCTTGAGTCTGTTCCATTGCTATCATATGCTTGAGTCTGTTCTGTTACTATCATATGCTTGAGTCTGTTCTGTTACTATCATATGCTTGAGTCTGTTCTGTTACTATCATATGCTTGAGTCTGTTCTGTTCCTATCATATGCTTGAGTCTGTTCTGTTACTATCATATGCTTGAGTCTGTTCTGTTCCTATCATATGCTTGAGTCTGTTCCATTGCTATCATATGCTTGAGTCTGTTCTGTTACTATCATATGCTTGAGTCTGTTCTGTTACTATCATATGCTTGAGTCTGTTCTGTTACTATCATATGCTTGAGTCTGTTCTGTTACTATCATATGCTTGAGTCTGTTCCATTACTATCATATGCTTGAGTCTGTTCCATTGCTATCATATGCTTGAGTCTGTTCCATTGCTATCATATGCTTGAGTCTGTTCCATTGCTATCATATGCTTGAGTCTGTTCCATTGCTATCATATGCTTGAGTCTGTTCTGTTACTATCATATGCTTGAGTCTGTTCTGTTACTATCAAATGCTTGAGTCTGTTCCATTGCTATCATATGCTTGAGTCTGTTCCATTGCTATCATATGCTTGAGTCTGTTCCATTGCTATCATATGCTTGAGTCTGTTCCATTGCTATCATATGCTTGAGTCTGTTCTGTTACTATCATATGCTTGAGTCTGTTCTGTTACTATCATATGCTTGAGTCTGTTCTGTTACTATCATATGCTTGAGTCTGTTCTGTTACTATCATATGCTTGAGTCTGTTCTGTTACTATCATATGCTTGAGTCTGTTCTGTTACTATCATATGCTTGAGTCTGTTCTGTTACTATCATATGCTTGAGTCTGTTCCATTACTATCATATGCTTGAGTCTGTTCCATTGCTATCATATGCTTGAGTCTGTTCCATTGCTATCATATGCTTGAGTCTGTTCCATTGCTATCATATGCTTGAGTCTGTTCTGTTACTATCATATGCTTGAGTCTGTTCTGTTACTATCATATGCTTGAGTCTGTTCTGTTACTATCATATGCTTGAGTCTGTTCTGTTACTATCATATGCTTGAGTCTGTTCCATTGCTATCATATGCTTGAGTCTGTTCCATTGCTATCATATGCTTGAGTCTGTTCCATTGCTATCATATGCTTGAGTCTGTTCCATTGCTATCATATGCTTGAGTCTGTTCCATTGCTATCATATGCTTGAGTCTGTTCTGTTACTATCATATGCTTGAGTCTGTTCTGTTACTATCATATGCTTGAGTCTGTTCTGTTACTATCATATGCTTGAGTCTGTTCCATTACTATCATATGCTTGAGTCTGTTCCATTGCTATCATATGCTTGAGTCTGTTCCATTGCTATCATATGCTTGAGTCTGTTCCATTGCTATCATATGCTTGAGTCTGTTCTGTTACTATCATATGCTTGAGTCTGTTCTGTTACTATCATATGCTTGAGTCTGTTCTGTTACTATCATATGCTTGAGTCTGTTCCATTACTATCATATGCTTGAGTCTGTTCCATTGCTATCATATGCTTGAGTCTGTTCCATTGCTATCATATGCTTGAGTCTGTTCTGTTACTATCATATGCTTGAGTCTGTTCTGTTACTATCATATGCTTGAGTCTGTTCTGTTACTATCATATGCTTGAGTCTGTTCTGTTACTATCATATGCTTGAGTCTGTTCCATTACTATCATATGCTTGAGTCTGTTCCATTGCTATCATATGCTTGAGTCTGTTCCATTGCTATCATATGCTTGAGTCTGTTCCATTACTATCTTCCTCTGTACATAATGTGCTCCAGATGTTTTGCGGGGTTGCATTGACATTGACATTGCTTAACACCTGGCCCTTCTCTGGATGCCTAGAGACCCAATGGGGCTGCTTCTCAAATAGCACTCTATTCCCTATATAGTGCACTACTTTTTGACCAGGGCCTATAGAGCACTAGGGAATAGGGTGCCATTTTGGACGCAAGTGGTGAGGTCATAGTTGTCCAGAAATGGCTGATTATGTGATGTCATGTTCACTCAGGCCTCCTTGCTCTGGTCTGGACCTCTGGAGTCTGGGTTCCTGTAGTAGAGGCTTTGTTCTGCCAAGACAACAGATAGAAGAGCAGACAATAAGTGCTTTATGAGTTCTTAATTCTCTCTCTCTCTTTAATGGGGTGTTGTTGGCATGAGAAACATGTGTTTACATTGCCAAAGCAAGTGACATAAACAATAAAGAAAGTGAGAAGAAACAAAAAACAACATCAACAACAAACTATTATAAATAAACAGTAAACAACACAAAGGTTTCATAAAGATACAGACATTTCAAGAGTTATATTATTATATATGTCCAGGGTTTTAATGAGCAAATAGTTGTAGTACGAATAGTGGGGGAAGATAAATAAACAGATTAATGTTTACAATGTTGTTTGTGCTCCACTGTTTGCCGTTTTCTCAGGGCAACTGGCCACAAATCTTACTGCCTGGTTTCACATCTCTCTCTAACTTCCGGGTGAGCCCATTTAAAGAAAATATAAGTCAAGTCCCTCCCTTTATGCCTGCCTAAGCTCTAACCATCAGTGACATAATGGTCATGCTAGTCCCTCCAATGTCACAAAACACCATTCAGCATCATGTCAACACACGCTCATGTTGAGAAGAAGAAGAAACAGTTAAAGGAATCAGACAATCTATTTTCTGGACTTAAAGATCTTGGGCTTCAGCAAGACCAACTCTGAAGTGAACTGCTTATCCAAACTGTTGTTTTTATTATAACCAAATATAGAAATGGGAAGAATACATATCTGCGTAAAACGGACGTTCATTTTCGTCTGTGTCTTGATCGGGGTAAGTTATCGTCCAGTATTTTGGCCTGTTAATATACGAGTTGATAAACCATTTTTTTTATAGGAGCAACGTTTTTTAATACAGGCAAATGCTTTGTAATTATTGCCGGTTATTTTTGTACCTTCTGCGCGCGATGGGGTCTTCAAGTAGTGAGAGTTGCAGTTTACACGCGACGGAATAAAGAGCAGTGCCACATTCATCAACACTAATGAGCGAGTTGTTCTATAGCGCGGCATTGAAAGAAGCACTCAAATTCAATCTACATGTATTTAATGTTGCAATTAGGCTACTGGGTTTTGCTCAGTATAATCCTCGCGCTGCTAAATGTTTTAAAGTCATGAGTTATGTTTATTCTCATCTTCAAATAGACTTACTGACCTTAGTTATCACGTTTTTGGCAGAATATTAGGATAGTCAATAACTGTTATTAGATTTTTATAACCAGCCGACTAAGTAAATATTTCAGCTATTCCTTTCTTAGTAATGTATAATTTCTTAGTCTATTTATAAATGAGGTATAATATATGTAAATACAATTTACTGTCTGCTTACAAACCATTTGTAGATGGCGTTGGTCAAATGCATTATTGAAGTTATGAAGAAATGTATCCCTCAACTCCTCTGAAACAAGTGACTGTATCAACCTTTACTGTGCATTATCAGTAGAATTCTCAGTATAATACCCTGTACATTGTAATGATTGTATCAACCTTTACTGTGCATTATCAGTAGAATTCTCAGTATAATACCCTGTACATTGTAATGATTGTATCAACCTTTACTGTGCATTATCAGTAGAATTCTCAGTATAATACCCTGTACATTGTAATGATTGTATCAACCTTTACTGTGCATTATCAGTAGAATTCTCAGTATAATACCCTGTACATTGTAATGATTGTATCAACCTTTACTGTGCATTATCAGTAGAATTCTCAGTATAATACCCTGTACATTGTAATGATTGTATCAACCTTTACTGTGCATTATCAGTAGAATTCCCAGTATAATACCCTGTACATTGTAATGATTGTATCAACCTTTACTGTGCATTATCAGTAGAATTCTCAGAATAATACCCTGTACATTGTAATGATTGTATCAACCTTTACTGTGCATTATCAGTAGAATTCTCAGTATAATACCCTGTACATTGTAATGATTGTATCATGTGTTGTATTCTCTTCAGATCATCAGCACCCTCTTGCTGGCCATCACATTATTTGGACATGGGTACTTCCACCAATCAGAAGAAGTAATTATGTTGTTTTTTTATAGCTCCTATTATATTGACTAATTATATCATATCGATTTCATTATAATAATTCTGTGTCCATCTAGCCTGGTCCCAGATCTGTTTGTGCTGTCTTTCCAACTCCTACAGTGTTTAGCATGACAACAACCATAGGAGTTGGCTATACAGCATAAACAGATCTGAGACCAGGCTAGAATCCATCAGCATCATTGTAATATTATGATTATAAACCCACAGTTGCCATATCATTAATCTGGCTTGTCTTCCTATGCACAGATAGAGGAGATTCTGCCTGGGATAGTAGTTCTGTATGTCTTAGAAGCAGCAACCCTGGTCCTGTCAATCTTTGGTGTCTATGGCGCTCGCAAGGAGAAGAAATGGGCTGTGGTTCTGGTAAGCCTGCCGAGACCTGTCTCAAAGTGTTAGCCTGATCCCAGATCTGTTTGTTTGTCTTGGATAATTATCATAGGAGTTGGTTAGACAGCACAAACAGGTCTGGGATCTGGCTACTGACTTGACTTCTCTGCTGCAAACTGTTCCTTTCTGATAGGTAATGGCATGCCATACAACTCAACTGAAACCAGTCAACACTTTCCCCATGACATGTTTCCCAAAAAGCAGGATAAGTTTTGAATGAACCTTAAGTATTGATTTTGCTTGACAACCCCTGTATGTGTGTAGTTTTCTGTAGGTATGTCACTGGCCAGCCTGTACCTGTTTGTGGAGTGTGTGAATGGATATCAAAGCAAACACGAGGTACAGTAGTCTATATATATATATATATACATACACAGGTAACTGTCAAAATAAAGGAAACACGAGGTACAGTAGTCTATATATATATATATATATACATACACAGGTAACTGTCAAAATAAAGCAAACACGAGGTACAGTAGTCTATATATATATACACACACACAGGTAACTGTCAAAATAAAGGAAAATAAAGGAAACACTAGTCTATATATATATATACATACACAGGTAACTGTCAAAATAAAGGAAACACGAGGTACAGTAGTCTATATATATATATACATACACAGGTACAGTGCCTTGCGAAAGTATTCGGCCCCCTTGAACTTTGCGACCTTTTGCCACATTTCAGGCTTCAAACATAAAGATATAAAACTGTATTTTTTTGTGAAGAATCAACAACAAGTGGGACACAATCATGAAGTGGAACAACATTTATTGGATATTTCAAACTTTTTTAACAAATCAAAAACAGAAAAATTGGGCGTGCAAAATTATTCAGCCCCCTTAAGTTAATACTTTGTAGCACCACCTTTTGCTGCGATTACAGCTGTAAGTCGCTTGGGGTATGTCTCTATCAGTTTTGCACATCGAGAGACCGAAAAAAATTTCCCATTCCTCCTTGCAAAACAGCTCGAGCTCAGTGAGGTTGGATGGAGAGCATTTGTGAACAGCAGTTTTCAGTTCTTTCCACAGATTCTCGATTGGATTCAGGTCTGGACTTTGACCTGGCAATTCTAACACCTGGATATGTTTATTTTTGAACCATTCCATTGTAGATTTTGCTTTATGTTTTGGATCATTGTCTTGTTGGAAGACAAATCTCCGTCCCAGTCTCAGGTCTTTTGCAGACTCCATCAGGTTTTCTTCCACAATGGTCCTGTATTTGGCTCCATCCATCTTCCCATCAATTTTAACCATCTTCCCTGTCCCAGCTGAAGAAAAGCAGGCCCAAACCATGATGCTGCCACCACCATGTTTGACAGTGGGGATGGTGTGTTCAGGGTGATGAGCTGTGTTGCTTTTACGCGAAACATAACGTTTTGCATTGTTGCCAATGGCCCCCTTGAACTTTGCGACCTTTTGCCACATTTCAGGCTTCAAACATAAAGATATAAAACTGTATTTTTTTTGTGAAGAATCAACAACAAGTGGGACACAATCATGAAGTGGAACGACATTTATTGGATATTTCAAACTTTTTTAACAAATCAAAAACTGAAAAATTGGGCGTGCAAAATTATTCAGCCCCCTTAAGTTAATACTTTGTAGCGCCACCTTTTGCTGCGATTACAGCTGTAAGTCGCTTGGGGTATGTCTCTATCAGTTTTGCATATCGAGAGACTGAAATATTTTCCTCTACGAGGAAACTGTAACTGTCAAAATAAAGGAAACACTTACATAAACTGTCTTAATAGGGTGTGAAATTGTGTCACTTCTCTTGCGTCCTGTGCAAGCAGAGTCAGGGTATATGCAGCAGTTTGGGCCGCCTGGATCGTTGTGAACTATGTTGAGACCATTTCTTACTAACAAAGACCGTAATTAATTTGCCAGAATTTTACATAATTATGACGTAACATTGAAGGTTGTGTAATGTAACAGCAATATTTAGACTGATGGATGCCGCCCGTTAGATAAAATATGGAACGGTTCCGTATTTCACTGAAAGAATAAACGTTTTGTTTTTGAAATGATAGTTTCCGGATTTGACCATTAATTACCTAAGGCTCATATTTCTGTGTGTTTATTATATTATAATTAAGTCTATGATTTGATATTTGATAGAGCAGTCTGACTGAGCGGTGGTAGGCAGCAGCAGGCTTGTAGGCATTCATTCAAACAGCCCTTTCCTGCGGTTGCCAGCAGCTCTTCACAATGCTTCAAGCATTGCTCTGTTTATGACTTCAAGCCTATCAACTCCCAAGATTAGGCAGGCAATACTATAGTGCCTATAAGAACATCCAATAGTCAAAGGTATATGAAATACAAATGGTATAGAGAGAAATAGTCCTATAATTCCTATAATAACTACAACCTAAAACTTCTTACCTGGGAATATTGAAGACTCGTGTTAAAAGGAACCACCAGCTTTCATATGTTCTGAGCAAAGAACTTAAACGTTAGCTTTTTTTACATGGCACATATTTCCCTTTTACTTTCTTCTCCAACACTTAGTTTTTGCATTATTTAAACCAAATTGAACATGTTTCATTATTTATTTGAGACTAAATTGATTTTATTGATGTATTATATTAAGTTAAAATAAAAGTGTTCATTCAGGATTGTTGTATTTGTCATTATTACAAATATATATCTAAAAATCGTCCGATTAATCGGTATTGGCTTTTTTTGGTCCTCCAATTATCGGTATCGGCGTTGAAAAATCATAATCAGTCAACCTGTAGGTCTTTCAGGGCCTTCGAGGTATCTGCTTGGGGGGGATATACATGGCTGTGACTTTCATTCAGCCTTGAAGCAATGTTTGTTTGCTGTTCTGGTAAAAATATATTTGAGAAGTTATTGTATGATGGTGCAATGCATCTGATTCTTGATAATTCAATGTCTGTATCTGTCCTTTTCAAATTCAGAGCTGATTATAGGTTTCAGCTGTGACTATAACACTCAATGTTAACTTGATTCATTTCAAGATGGAGGAGTTAACCAGAGAGGAACATCTAGCTATGATGCCTCTGAGTGGAGCGAATCAAACTGATTTAGAAGGGCTATACAACATGCAGACTAACGTAAGTCACCTTCATTTAATGCTTCTTATGGTCTCTGCTTGTGCCGATTCAAAGTCCCAGGGTGCCAATTCAATGTCCCAGGGTGCCGATTCAATGTCCCAGGGTGCCAATTCAATGTCCCAAGGTGCCAATTCAATGTCCCAGAGTGCCAATTCACAGTCCCAGAGTGCCAATTCACAGTCCCAGAGTGCCAATTCACAGTCCCAGAGTGCCAATTCACAGTCCCAGAGTGCCAATTCACAGTCCCAGAGTGCCAATTCACAGTCCCAGAGTGCCAATTCACAGTTCCAGAGTGCCAATTCACAGTCCCAGAGTGCCAATTCACAGTCCCAGAGTGCCAATTCACAGTCCCAGAGTGCCAATTCACAGTCCCAGAGTGCCAATTCAATGTCCCAGAGTGCCAATTCACAGTCCCAGAGTGTCAATTCACAGTCCCAGGGTGCCAATTCACAGTCCCAGAGTGCCAATTCACAGTCCCATAGTGCCAATTCAAAGTCCCAGGGTGCCAATTCAAAGTCCCAGAGTGCCAATTCACAGTCCCAGGGTGCCAATTCAAAGTCCCAGAGTGCCAATTCACAGTCCCAGAGTGCCAATTCAATGTGTGTGTTTGTCTTTAGGACCGGTTTTCCTTATTATGTAAATCTAGGCCTGGACTAAAAACACTTTCATTGGAGATTTCTCCATGTAGGGTTCTTTCAGGACTAGGCCTTAACTATACCTGGTAAATCATGTTTTTAAAATGTCTGTTGTGCTGTTGTTCTGTTTCCTTCACTTTCAGTTCAAATGCTGTGGGCTCGTACAAGGCTACCAAGACTGGGGCACAGACATCCCCATCTCCTGTCTCTGCTCTGATGAGGACTCAACAGACTTTAAATGTGTGAGTCTGCTGTGTTAAATAAGTTAACTTGTTGCTGTTGTTATGTGTATGATGAGGAGGATGGGTTTCAATGTGTCCGTCTGTTAAATAAATTATCACTCAAATATGAAAATGGAAATCTCTTGTCTTTCGGTAAGAGCAATACATTTTTTATTTAAAAAACAAAACAAAACAGATGATGAGGACAGTGACAAGACGACCATAAATAAACTGAGGAAGATGTACATGACAATACTCTAAAAGACCAACAAATACGATAGAACACATTTGGACCAGACACATAATGGATGCCATGCTGCAGCCTAGTAAGAAATCATGCAGCTAAAGTGGAGCACTGTTTTAAACCTTGTCACATTCTATTTCAGGTTGCTCCTGGTAACAATACAAGATTTGTTATTCACTATCCCAACAGTGATATGTCTGAGGATGATGACCACAAGGGATTAATGGATGAACACATGCTGGTATATAAAGAGGTAAAATCATGTCATTCCACTACACCAGGGATGGGCAACTGGCGGCCATTTTGAAGGCCCTCAGATCAATTAGGCCATGTCAGTTAATATCTTTTAGATTGCTAAATTTGTTTACCGGTCAGCTATCTAAACCTGTTATCATGGTCGAATTACCGCCCATGGAGTCCCCATTGATGTTGTTAGTCAGTCTCACTCTCATGTCATATTAAAAACTGCATACATTTCTCACCACCACATGGCAAAATGTGTAGAATTGCAGCAAACTTGCTTTAAAACGGCAAGATTTTCTCTCCACCCCATGTCAAAATGGGTCGAAATCAACTCTAAAATGTAAAAAAATTCTCTCTGCTGTCAAGAAGGTGCAACTAAAAAGTATTTTTTTAAATTTTGCGCAAAATGTCTTGCAGTGCTCATTGATACAATAAACAACTATATGTTCAAGTTCTGATATAATACAGAGTGGATACTCTTGTTTTTTACAAACTCTTGATTTTTCATTTTCAGCCATGTCTTCCCATCTTAATCTCTTTCGTGGGCTATGACATCATCCTGATAATAGGAACATTAGTAGCACTTAAAGCATTATGGGTATGTATTTCAGATCGATGTCCGTACTATTCCACCATTTCAGGGTTGGGGTCCATTCAGTTTTTTAAATTCAATAAATAGAAAGTCAATTCCCAAATTGAAAGTGTTTCATGTGTATTTTTCAATTCAGGAAGTGAATTTCAATTACCTGAATTGAAAACTTTAGTAGTATATTTGTTTATTATAATTATTACCGATGTGGCAGCTAAAAGCTGAATTGCAGTACACAGTACATACAAGTAAACAAGAACAATTAAAACATCTGAAAGTCAGGATGCTAACTGAAGGATGGATGAATCGACTCCAACACTGTACCATAGTGATTTTCACCATACCTTTCGAGTGTAGGCCTATTAGATTGAACCATTATCTCTCACACTCAGCATCTGGTCACCTGCTCCGTCAATCCTGACTGAACCGTTACTGTGTGTCTGGTCCTCAGGATGTTGGAGTTGTCCTGGCCATCACAATACTCTGCCAGATGAGAAGAAAGGTTGATGTGCCACCTGTGATCTTCACCTCTCAACCACCTCAATACAGGGAGCTGTGTGACACAGCAGAGAGTGTCTGAAATGAAATAGTCCTCTTATGAAGGAGACTCAATGCACTAGTCTGAGTGCCAGTCTGTTTGTGCCATCATGACAACTCCAGTCACTCATTTGTGTCAAGCCAAACATGACAATGGGTGACAAAGAGTTGACTTGGCAATGACAGACTGGCACGATGGCCTTTATTTAACTAGGCAAGTCAGTTACGAACAACTTCTTATTTACAATGACGGCCTACCGGGGAACAGTGGGTTAAACTGCCTTGTTCAGGGGCAGAACAACAGTTGGCATTGGCCAGACCACAAACACCACAAACAGATCTGGGATCAGGTTAGCAATGCACTCATATTATGTACATACTCATAACACACATGAAAGGACAACTCAGGACATTATTAGACATTAGACATCTCTACTGTGTTGTCCAAAGTGTTACTGTTCAACTGTTCAACCATTTAACCATTGTAGTGCCTCAGTGTTGGTTACAGTGTCTTAAATAAAGGGACAAGCATCTTTTAACATTATGGTCCTTCTTTTTTCGACAACCATTTCTTCCAATGACCTTTGTCCTCTCCCCATCCTTATTTCATTTTCTGCCTTTGTCTTTTCCTCCCACTCTCTCCTCTCATCCTCCTCTCTCTTACTCTCTCTACTCCTCCTCTCTTCCTCTTTTCCACCTGCTCTCTCCTCTCATCCTCCTCTCTCTTCCTCTCTCCTCTCCTCCTCTCTTCCTCTTTTCCTCCTGCTCTCTCCTCTCATTCTCCTCTCTCTTCCTCTTTTCAGCCTACTTGGCCCTATCAGACCCAACACCCATTAAAACCTCCCCACTATTCCACTACTTGGCCCTATCAGACCCAACACCCATTAAAACCTCCCCACTATTCCACTACTTGGCCCTATCAGACCCAACACCCATTAAAACCTCCCCACTATTCCACTACTTGGCCCTATCAGATCCTACACCCATTAAAACCTCCCCACTATTCCACTATCCTGCACCAGGCCTCTTTTCCACGTTAATAGCATGCATACGTAAACACAGCACCAGACCAATGTTTATCTATTATATTGACTAGATAGTGACCGCTCTAACAATGGAAATACATCTCCTCAATGATCGAAGGCAGGCGAGATCAGGTTGTACCATTCTAGACAATGAGAGGGCAGATACACAACTAAGTTATTTTACTTAAAGTTGCCAGAATGTCACTTGCATCCACTTATATCAGTACATTTGTAACAGCCTAAACATCACGGAACTATTAGATCAAATAAGCCTCACATATTTGACCCTTCACTAAGTTCCGCCTCGCTACTTTTGCAACCTCAAACAACATTTTCCCTGGAAGCCCAATTCCCCATTCAACCACTGGTGAAATCCCCTCACAATGATCTCAAAGTGTGTTTCTAATACACAATGAAATGAAACACTGACTTCCCCTTGCTAACCAGGAAACTCTTGGGTATGTTGTTGTGGACTGTTATTATAATTGCTTCACTGGAACCTGGTCAAAGCTTCTGTCCTCCTCTGGGTACATTGACTTCAACACAAAACCTAGGAGGCTCATGGTTCTCACTCCTCTCCGTAGACTTACACAGTAATTATGAAAACTACTGGAATGGCATCAAACACTTGGAAACCATGTATTTCATGTATTTGATACCATTCCACCTATTCCACTCCAGCCATTACCACAAACCCGTCCTCCCCAAGTAAGGTGCCACCAACCTCCTATGATTGTAAAATACCTACACCACGTAGACTTCATCAGTACATCCTTTTCCTAAGAATGGGGAATGTTACTATACTTATTTCAGCATTATTTAATCCCCTATTTCTGGCACTAAACTGTCTCCATATATACAGTACTCTACCGGGGACCTTCAGACAAGTCTCTTGAGGCCTGTGGGCATCCTAGAGCAAAACAACCAACATGTACTTGTTCATGAGGTTCTCACCTTTCCACAAATAGTCTGTAGTGTGTAGCCCAAACTGTTCGGACACTACAGAACGAAGTTGGCAGATCGGATTCTACCAACTGCAGACGAGTCTCAAGACGCTTGTGGGGGTTATAGAGCAAAACGGAGAACATTATCATTAAAACAAATTGTACATGTGCGTTCAGAAAGTAGTAAGACTCCCTTTTTCCACACTTTGTTCTGTTACAGCCTTATTCTAAAGTGGACTAAATAGATTTTTCTTCCATTCAATCTACATACAATAACCCATAATGGCAAAGCGAAAACAGGTTTTTCAACCTTTTTGCAGTTGACAGTGCATATCAGGGCAAAAAAAACAAGCCTTGAGGTCGAAGGAATTGTCCGTAGAGCTCCGAGACAGGATTGTGTCGAGGCACAGATCTGGGGAAGGGAACCAAAAAATGGTTGCAGCATTGAAGGTCCCTAAGAACACAGTGGCCTCCATCTTTCTTAAGTGGGAGACGTTTGGAACCACCAAGACTCTTGGCCACTCCTGCATTGTCTTGGGATGGTGCACATAGCCAAGACAATGCAGGAGTGGCTTCGTGACAAGTCTGTGAATATCATTGAATGGCCCAGCCAGAGCCCAGACTTGAACCCGATTGACCATCGATTGACTTGAAAATAACTGCAGCGACGCCCCCCATCCAACCTGACAGAGCTTGAGAGGATCTGCAGAGAAGAATGGGAGAAACTCCCCAAATACAGATGTGCCAAGCTTGTAGCGTCATACCCAAGAAGACTCGAGGCTGTAATTGCTGCCAAAGGTGGTTCAGCAAAGTATCAAATCAAATCAAATGTATTTATAAATCCCTTCTTACATCAGCTGATATCTCAAAGTGCTGTAAGAAACCCAGCCTAAAACCCCAAACAGCAAGCAATGCAGGTGTAGAAGCATGGTGGCTAGGAAAAACTACCTAGAAAGGCAAGAACCTAGGAAGGAACCTAGGAAGAAACCGAGAGAGGAACTATGAGGGGTGGCCAGCCCTCTTCTGGCTGTGCCTGGGAGGAGATTTTAACAGAACATGGCCAAGATGTTAAAATATTCGTAGATGACCAGCAGGGTCAAATAATAATAATCACAGTGGTTGTCGAGGGTGCAACAGGTACTGAGTCAAGGGTCTGAATACTTATGTAAATTGTATATTTCAGTATTTAATTTTTTATTTAATAAATTAGCAAACATTTCATTAAAGCCTGTTTTCGCTTTATCATTATGGGGTATTGTGTGTAGATTGATGAGGGAAAAAATAATTTAATCCATTTGAGAATAAGACTGTAATGTAGCAACATGTGGAAAAAGTCAAGTGGTCTGAAGACTTTCCAAATGCACTGTATTTTACCCTTTATTTTTGGCACCAAACAATCTCCATATATACCAAACAATCTCCATATATACTTCCATAGCCTAGTGGTTAGAGTGTTGGACTAGTAACCGAAAGCCCCGAGCTGACAAGATACAAATCTGTCGTTCTGCCCCTGAACAGGCAGTTAACCCACTGTTCTTAGGCCGTCATTGAAAATAAGAATTTGTTCTTAACGGACTTGCCTAGTAAAATAAAGGTAAAATAAAAAAATCTGTTCAAGTCTTGTGAGGCCTGTGTGCGTCCTTGAGCAACTGACATGTTCGAGAGAGTCTCATCTATCCATAGAGGGGTCATAATAGTTTGTAGGCCAAACCGTTCAGACTCTACAGACAATTTTGTGAGAAGACCGAATTTCGTGATGTCTCACCGGTCTGACTAACACAGTTCTAGCTCTGTCACCTTTCACCACAGATGCGGAAGTGCCACATATGTTGATTGAGACGCAGCCTATGCAAAAAAATCCTATCTCTCGGGAACTGATGTTGAGCGATTAGGCCTAGCTCACAGTCGGCATGATTCATCACCCCAAATAACACGTTTCACTGCTCCAGAGTCAAATGGCGGCGAGCTGGGCCTCCCGGGTGGCGCAGTGCTAGCTGTGCCACCATAGACTCTGGGTTCGCGCCCAGGATCTATCGCAGCCGGCCGCACCCGGGAAGTCCGTGGGGCGACTCACAATTGGCCTAGCGTCGTCCGGGTTAGGGAGGGATTGACCGGTAGGGATATCCTTGTCTCATCGCGCAGTAGCGACTCCTGTGGCGGGCTGGGCGCAGTGCGCGCTAACCAGGTCACCAGGTGCACGGTGTTTCCTCCGACACATTGGTGTGGTTGGCTTCCGTGTTGGATGCGAGCTGTGTTAAGAAGCAGTGCGGCTTGGTTGGGTTGTGTTTCGGAGGACGCATGGCTGGAGTACAGGAGTTGTAGCAATGAGACAAGATTTGTCTGAATCGTCTACAGCTCTTGAGATGGTGTGGTACTTGTGGATAGGGCACCCTGTGATTGCGTCCTCAACTGGATGTTGCTGGTAGGCAGGTTACCAACCTCTGTTTAGTGTGCTGAGATGGGATTGAATCTTCATGTCTCACTTGGAGTCTCTCTGGTCTTGTGATGGATGTACTTGTGGTTGAAAGGGTAAAGCTGGGGTCGTTCCTCACGTTTGTCTCATTGAGGATGAAAAAGGACAAGTGAAAGGGGGAGAAAGGCCACATGGTGTCGCTGTTTGCAACTCAGTCAGTGACACCCATTTCTCTTGAAGACTGGAGGGTAGCTTCTCTACAATGGGAATGATTCCACGTGCTGTATTTGCATTTGTATTTATACTTATTAACGATCCCCATTAGTTCCTGTCAAGGCAGTAGCTTCTCTTCCTGGGGTTTATTATGGATCCCTATTAGTTCCTGCTAAGGCAGCAACTACCCTTCCTGGGTAATATTATGGATCCTTATTGGTTCCTGCCAAGGAATCAGCTACTCTTCCTGGGGTTTATTATGGATCCCTATTGGTTCCTCCCAAGGCAGCAGCTACACTTTCTGGGGTTTATTACGGATCCCCCTTAGTTCCTGCTAAGTCAGCCCTCCAAAACCAACAAGTCTTTAAACCAGACAGCTCTCAGAGCTGAACTATATGTACAAAAGTATTTGTATTCGGCTTTTTCAGTCACACCCATTGCTGACAGGTGTATAAAATTAGGCACACAGCTATGCAATCTCCATAGACAAACATTGACAGTAGAATGGCCTTACTGAAGAGTTTAGAGACTTTCAACGTGGCACAATCATAGGATGCCACCTTTCCAACAAGTCAGATCGCCAAATATTGAAACAATCTTGAAGCATAGATTCTGATTGGTCAGACCAACATTGAACAGTCCTTACCACGGGTACTTCCTGTTTAAATTTCTGCCTATAGGATGGGAGGAGCAAAATGGAGGCGTGATCTGATTTTCTGAAAGGAGGGTGGGGGAGGGCCTTGTAGCCATCCCAGAAGGGGGATAAACAATGGTCCAGAGTTCTCGATGCCCGAGTAGCACAGGAGATGTGTTGATAGAACTTCGGTAGCATACTCCTCAGATGTATGTTATTAAAGTCCCCAGCTACAATAAATGCAGGGAGAAGGTTTTTGTAAAGTTACCCGTAATGTTACCCTAATGTTTGAGTGTCCAGTTTTCCGTTGGTTAGGGGGACCTTCTATCTGTATGTTAGGTTCTAAGTTCTGGTGCAAATCCAGTCAGACACCAAAGGAAGCTCAGACTAGATTTATTCCACCCAAAACTGGATGCTGCTGCTGCAAGCACACATAGAATTCACACAAGCATATATATATATATATACCTTTCGATTAGGAGTCACCTCCTTGTATGTCTGGAATACAATCAGTCTCTGTTGTTGGGCAGAACTGAGTCAGGTCCCCCTATTGGTGTAATCGTGGCCCAGCCTGAGTGAAGGACCTTTGTGGGCAGGGAGGTGTGTGTGAGAGAGAAAAGGCTATAGTTGAAGGGTTGATGGGATGTGCACCTCTGGCCTCCCTCGTAGAGGTTTCTTCTCTTCAACTTTGTCCTCACTTCGATGTGGAAGTCTCTCCCAGCCCTAGTTCCACCGAAACTTGCGTGATCTTACCAGGAACTGAGACTCGCCTGTGGTTCTTTACCTACTTCCTTAGACATATTAATATGCAGAAATAACATATCTGGCCATACAGAGACTTTCTGGACTTCCCTTTGTCTCTCCAGCTCCAACATCCTAACCAATTACAAATTATTACTACTAATAAGCACTTTTTGTGATTATAAACAGACTCATTATGCATCTAAAACTGGCTCAAGTCAAATAGTTTCCAACAATCCTCCTTCTGGAACGTTCCACACCACCTATAAAGCATAATGACTTGAGCAGACTGAATATTTCTGGGATCTTTTATTTCAGCTTATGAAACATGTGATCAAAACTTTACAATGTTGCGTTTATATTTTTTTAATAATTTATTTCAGTGGACAATATTGATGTTTAATGGACGTGGCAAGAACATCCATGTGTCCAGTTTTGTAAGGGTTAGGAGAATATTCCATCAACGTCCCAACAAACATACACAGAACATGGCTGCTATGTTCTCAGAAAACAAGATTAAGTAAAGGAGAGCCGCACGCTCTATTAGCTCAGATGCAAAAATATTTATGTCCAACATTTTGACAGACAAGCCTTCGTGTCTTCGTGTTCTCAGAACATAAGATATTCATGTTCTAGACACGTTTCAAGAACATTTCTGTGTATCAGTTGTCAGTTCTGATGGAACAAAACAAATAGAAATGGTTTCATTACAAGTCAAGACTTGTTAGTGTTGTCATGCCAATCAAGGCCCTGATTGGTGAACCACATTCATAGCTCTTTTTTTTGTTGGCAAGGGATACTCACACAGAATGCTTTTAACTTAACATAATCAAATGAGATATTTGACTACATTGTGCATGTTAGTTTATACAATAATTATTATTCTACAGTTCTCACCAGTGATTTGAACTCATAACCTCTTGTTTCACGGTATGTCTAGCTTCCTGCTACACTTGTTGGGGATTAATCAGAATAGTTGGGTAACACAGATAAGATGTTTTATTTTCATTATATGCTTGTGAGTTACTTCTCATATAGAATGTATCTTGTTGTACTATAGTGGTGGCCATTTGCAGTTATCCTTTCTCTGTCCTGGGGTCAGTTACTTCTCATATAGAATGTATCTTGTTGTACTATAGTGGTGGCTGGTTGCAGTTATCCTTTCTCTGTCCTGGGGTCAGTTACTTCTCATATAGAATGTATCTTGTTGTACTATAGTGGTGGCCATTTGCAGTTATCCTTTCTCTGTCCTGGGGTCAGTTACTTCTCATATAGAATGTATCTTGTTGTACTATAGTGGTGGCCATTTGCAGTTATCCTTTCTCTGTCCTGGGGTCAGTTACTTCTCATATAGAATGTATCTTGTTGTACTATAGTGGTGGCCGGTTGCAGTTATCCTTTCTCTGTCCTGGGGTCAGTTACTTCTCATATAGAATGTATCTTGTTGTACTATAGTGGTGGCCATTTGCAGTTATCCTTTCTCTGTCCTGGGGTCAGTTACTTCTCATATAGAATGTATCTTGTTGTACTATAGTGGTGGCCATTTGCAGTTATCCTTTCTCTGTCCTGGGGTCAGTTACTTCTCATATAGAATGTATCTTGTTGTACTATAGTGGTGGCCATTTGCAGTTATCCTTTCTCTGTCCTGGGGTCAGTTACTTCTCATATAGAATGTATCTTGTTGTACTATAGTGGTGGCCATTTGCAGTTATCCTTTCTCTGTCCTGGGGTCAGTTACTTCTCATATAGAATGTATCTTGTTGTACTATAGTGGTGGCCATTTGCAGTTATCCTTTCTCTGTCCTGGGGTCAGTTACTTCTCATATAGAATGTATCTTGTTGTACTATAGTGGTGGCCATTTGCAGTTATCCTTTCTCTGTCCTGGGGTCAGTTACTTCTCATATAGAATGTATCTTGTTGTACTATAGTGGTGGCCATTTGCAGTTATCCTTTCTCTGTCCTGGGGTCAGTTACTTCTCATATAGAATGTATCTTGTTGTACTATAGTGGTGGCCATTTGCAGTTATCCTTTCTCTGTCCTGGGGTCAGTTACTTCTCATATAGAATGTATCTTGTTGTACTATAGTGGTGGCCATTTGCAGTTATCCTTTCTCTGTCCTGGGGTCAGTTACTTCTCATATAGAATGTATCTTGTTGTACTATAGTGGTGGCCATTTGCAGTTATCCTTTCTCTGTCCTGGGGTCAGTTACTTCTCATATAGAATGTATCTTGTTGTACTATAGTGGTGGCCATTTGCAGTTATCCTTTCTCTGTCCTGGGGTCAGTTACTTCTCATATAGAATGTATCTTGTTGTACTATAGTGGTGGCCATTTGCAGTTATCCTTTCTCTGTCCTGGGGTCAGTTACTTCTCATATAGAATGTATCTTGTTGTACTATAGTGGTGGCCATTTGCAGTTATCCTTTCTCTGTCCTGGGGTCAGTTACTTCTCATATAGAATGTATCTTGTTGTACTATAGTGGTGGCCATTTGCAGTTATCCTTTCTCTGTCCTGGGGTCAGTTACTTCTCATATAGAATGTATCTTGTTGTACTATAGTGGTGGCCATTTGCAGTTATCCTTTCTCTGTCCTGGGGTCAGTTACTTCTCATATAGAATGTATCTTGTTGTACTATAGTGGTGGCCATTTGCAGTTATCCTTTCTCTGTCCTGGGGTCAGTTACTTCTCATATAGAATGTATCTTGTTGTACTATAGTGGTGGCCATTTGCAGTTATCCTTTCTCTGTCCTGGGGTCAGTTACTTCTCATATAGAATGTATCTTGTTGTACTATAGTGGTGGCCATTTGCAGTTATCCTTTCTCTGTCCTGGGGTCAGTTACTTCTCATATAGAATGTATCTTGTTGTACTATAGTGGTGGCCATTTGCAGTTATCCTTTCTCTGTCCTGGGGTCAGTTACTTCTCATATAGAATGTATCTTGTTGTACTATAGTGGTGGCCATTTGCAGTTATCCTTTCTCTGTCCTGGGGTCAGTTACTTCTCATATAGAATGTATCTTGTTGTACTATAGTGGTGGCCATTTGCAGTTATCCTTTCTCTGTCCTGGGGTCAGTTACTTCTCATATAGAATGTATCTTGTTGTACTATAGTGGTGGCCATTTGCAGTTATCCTTTCTCTGTCCTGGGGTCAGTTACTTCTCATATAGAATGTATCTTGTTGTACTATAGTGGTGGCCATTTGCAGTTATCCTTTCTCTGTCCTGGGGTCAGTTACTTCTCATATAGAATGTATCTTGTTGTACTATAGTGGTGGCCATTTGCAGTTATCCTTTCTCTGTCCTGGGGTCAGTTACTTCTCATATAGAATGTATCTTGTTGTACTATAGTGGTGGCCATTTGCAGTTATCCTTTCTCTGTCCTGGGGTCAGTTACTTCTCATATAGAATGTATCTTGTTGTACTATAGTGGTGGCCATTTGCAGTTATCCTTTCTCTGTCCTGGGGTCAGTTACTTCTCATATAGAATGTATCTTGTTGTACTATAGTGGTGGCCATTTGCAGTTATCCTTTCTCTGTCCTGGGGTCAGTTACTTCTCATATAGAATGTATCTTGTTGTACTATAGTGGTGGCCATTTGCAGTTATCCTTTCTCTGTCCTGGGGTCAGTTACTTCTCATATAGAATGTATCTTGTTGTACTATAGTGGTGGCCATTTGCAGTTATCCTTTCTCTGTCCTGGGGTCAGTTACTTCTCATATAGAATGTATCTTGTTGTACTATAGTGGTGGCCATTTGCAGTTATCCTTTCTCTGTCCTGGGGTCAGTTACTTCTCATATAGAATGTATCTTGTTGTACTATAGTGGTGGCCATTTGCAGTTATCCTTTCTCTGTCCTGGGGTCAGTTACTTCTCATATAGAATGTATCTTGTTGTACTATAGTGGTGGCCATTTGCAGTTATCCTTTCTCTGTCCTGGGGTCAGTTACTTCTCATATAGAATGTATCTTGTTGTACTATAGTGGTGGCCATTTGCAGTTATCCTTTCTCTGTCCTGGGGTCAGTTACTTCTCATATAGAATGTATCTTGTTGTACTATAGTGGTGGCCATTTGCAGTTATCCTTTCTCTGTCCTGGGGTCAGTTACTTCTCATATAGAATGTATCTTGTTGTACTATAGTGGTGGCCATTTGCAGTTATCCTTTCTCTGTCCTGGGGTCAGTTACTTCTCATATAGAATGTATCTTGTTGTACTATAGTGGTGGCCATTTGCAGTTATCCTTTCTCTGTCCTGGGGTCAGTTACTTCTCATATAGAATGTATCTTGTTGTACTATAGTGGTGGCCATTTGCAGTTATCCTTTCTCTGTCCTGGGGTCAGTTACTTCTCATATAGAATGTATCTTGTTGTACTATAGTGGTGGCCATTTGCAGTTATCCTTTCTCTGTCCTGGGGTCAGTTACTTCTCATATAGAATGTATCTTGTTGTACTATAGTGGTGGCCATTTGCAGTTATCCTTTCTCTGTCCTGGGGTCAGTTACTTCTCATATAGAATGTATCTTGTTGTACTATAGTGGTGGCCATTTGCAGTTATCCTTTCTCTGTCCTGGGGTCAGTTACTTCTCATATAGAATGTATCTTGTTGTACTATAGTGGTGGCCATTTGCAGTTATCCTTTCTCTGTCCTGGGGTCAGTTACTTCTCATATAGAATGTATCTTGTTGTACTATAGTGGTGGCCATTTGCAGTTATCCTTTCTCTGTCCTGGGGTCAGTTACTTCTCATATAGAATGTATCTTGTTGTACTATAGTGGTGGCCATTTGCAGTTATCCTTTCTCTGTCCTGGGGTCAGTTACTTCTCATATAGAATGTATCTTGTTGTACTATAGTGGTGGCCATTTGCAGTTATCCTTTCTCTGTCCTGGGGTCAGTTACTTCTCATATAGAATGTATCTTGTTGTACTATAGTGGTGGCCATTTGCAGTTATCCTTTCTCTGTCCTGGGGTCAGTTACTTCTCATATAGAATGTATCTTGTTGTACTATAGTGGTGGCCATTTGCAGTTATCCTTTCTCTGTCCTGGGGTCAGTTACTTCTCATATAGAATGTATCTTGTTGTACTATAGTGGTGGCCATTTGCAGTTATCCTTTCTCTGTCCTGGGGTCAGTTACTTCTCATATAGAATGTATCTTGTTGTACTATAGTGGTGGCCATTTGCAGTTATCCTTTCTCTGTCCTGGGGTCAGTTACTTCTCATATAGAATGTATCTTGTTGTACTATAGTGGTGGCCATTTGCAGTTATCCTTTCTCTGTCCTGGGGTCAGTTACTTCTCATATAGAATGTATCTTGTTGTACTATAGTGGTGGCCATTTGCAGTTATCCTTTCTCTGTCCTGGGGTCAGTTACTTCTCATATAGAATGTATCTTGTTGTACTATAGTGGTGGCCATTTGCAGTTATCCTTTCTCTGTCCTGGGGTCAGTTACTTCTCATATAGAATGTATCTTGTTGTACTATAGTGGTGGCCATTTGCAGTTATCCTTTCTCTGTCCTGGGGTCAGTTACTTCTCATATAGAATGTATCTTGTTGTACTATAGTGGTGGCCATTTGCAGTTATCCTTTCTCTGTCCTGGGGTCAGTTACTTCTCATATAGAATGTATCTTGTTGTACTATAGTGGTGGCCGGTTGCAGTTATCCTTTCTCTGTCCTGGGGTCAGTTACTTCTCATATAGAATGTATCTTGTTGTACTATAGTGGTGGCCATTTGCAGTTATCCTTTCTCTGTCCTGGGGTCAGTTACTTCTCATATAGAATGTATCTTGTTGTACTATAGTGGTGGCCATTTGCAGTTATCCTTTCTCTGTCCTGGGGTCAGTTACTTCTCATATAGAATGTATCTTGTTGTACTATAGTGGTGGCCATTTGCAGTTATCCTTTCTCTGTCCTGGGGTCAGTTACTTCTCATATAGAATGTATCTTGTTGTACTATAGTGGTGGCCATTTGCAGTTATCCTTTCTCTGTCCTGGGGTCAGTTACTTCTCATATAGAATGTATCTTGTTGTACTATAGTGGTGGCCATTTGCAGTTATCCTTTCTCTGTCCTTGGGTCAGTTACTTCTCATATAGAATGTATCTTGTTGTACTATAGTGGTGGCCATTTGCAGTTATCCTTTCTCTGTCCTGGGGTCAGTTACTTCTCATATAGAATGTATCTTGTTGTACTATAGTGGTGGCCATTTGCAGTTATCCTTTCTCTGTCCTGGGGTCAGTTACTTCTCATATAGAATGTATCTTGTTGTACTATAGTGGTGGCCATTTGCAGTTATCCTTTCTCTGTCCTGGGGTCAGTTACTTCTCATATAGAATGTATCTTGTTGTACTATAGTGGTGGCCATTTGCAGTTATCCTTTCTCTGTCCTGGGGTCAGTTACTTCTCATATAGAATGTATCTTGTTGTACTATAGTGGTGGCCATTTGCAGTTATCCTTTCTCTGTCCTGGGGTCAGTTACTTCTCATATAGAATGTATCTTGTTGTACTATAGTGGTGGCCATTTGCAGTTATCCTTTCTCTGTCCTGGGGTCAGTTACTTCTCATATAGAATGTATCTTGTTGTACTATAGAGGTGGCCATTTGCAGTTATCCTTTCTCTGTCCTGGGGTCAGTTACTTCTCATATAGAATGTATCTTGTTGTACTATAGAGGTGGCCATTTGCAGTTATCCTTTCTCTGTCCTGGGGTCAGTTACTTCTCATATAGAATGTATCTTGTTGTACTATAGTGGTGGCCATTTGCAGTTATCCTTTCTCTGTCCTGGGGTCAGTTACTTCTCATATAGAATGTATCTTGTTGTACTATAGTGGTGGCCATTTGCAGTTATCCTTTCTCTGTCCTGGGGTCAGTTACTTGGGCCGCAGAGAGGGGAGAGGTCAAGCTTGTCTTCATATGTAAACATATATTTTAAACCATGTGAAGGGATGATTGAGGGGGAACCAATTATCTCTTGGCTCCACAATGTCTGTGTGCCAGTCACTGTGTCTCTGTGATCTTGTCCAGGAGAGGTTTATTTGATATATGCTAGTGGATAAGGTTTTGTTTTTGGTCCTGAGCGGTACCAAGAGCGAGATAAGAACATAGTTTAGGAGACAAAGCTGAATGATAATTTATAGCCAATGCTGTCTGGCTATGTGTGTCTTTGCTATAAAGGATCTCAGTTGCAATGTGTAAGCACTCTCAGAGAATTCATTTATAGACACTGAATTGATCTGAGAGTCACAGGGTTGTGAAGGAGCTCATTATAATTAAAGATGGACTTTATGATAACTCTGACTTGTGTGGTGGTTTGCGCTCATGATTTGGTACATACAGGAAATTTCCACTACAAACTACAATGTCCATATCATGTACTGATTAATCTGGCCATTCTCATCATTGATTTGATTGACTTATTTCATCCATGTAAGGGCTTTCAGAACAGTTGTCTGATGTTGGTGGTGCATGTTAACCTGTTTTAATTGATACTCTTGAATCCCTTTTTCTTGAGTGTACTTTTAACAGCGGTATCAAGTTGTTTCAGATCTACAACAAGTGCCTGGTGAGTAGAGGGTAGGGTTTGTTCTGGACAGGACAGGGCCTAACTATAGTGGCCCAATAAGCACATGTCCTAGCGATATCCCTTATTGGGACAGTGGTGAAGGTGTTTGTCATTGGTCTTTGGTCTTGTGTTCAAGACCCACTTAACAAAAATATGTTAATGTCATTATTTTGGCATCAGTTACAACAGACCTATCTGATCGAATTTAAAATGAGTTTGTCATCAAACGATAGGAATATGTACGTTTTCTCCTTGAGCATGAATTATAATTGACCACATTTCTACTACCTCATAAATGGTCAGTATTTATTCATTCAACATAGCTGAGCATCTCAAAAATAACTCCATGGTCATTTTGAAATCTACACCACATATATAATGCACAACAAACGTGTCATTGACAAACTTATTTTGAATTAGATCAGATAGGTGTTTAACTGCTGCCAAATAATGACATTAACATATATTGGTACTAACGTGAGAGTAGGGTGACTCCCCTAAAGATTATTGAACCCAGGACAACAGCACCAATGCCAAACCCTAACCACTGTCCAATAACAGCTATCACTAGGGCATGTGCTTATTGGGCCAGTATAGTTAGGCCCTGTCCAATAGAAACCCTACCTCCTCCTCCCTAGGAGGATATGAAAGAACTGTATAGGTGATATGTAGAGCCGTTTGCACACTCTTGCCTGCATCTAGCTGATCTAAGATGTAATCAATAGTCCAACAGTTGCAAATGTGAGTTTCTATTGGACAAATTCAGGTATGTTTATTTCTGTTTCGTTCCGTTTGCTTCCGTTTAAGATTTTTCTTTTAACAGAATCGGAGGAATGAACACACACCTGATCACACGCAAACACAATTCACTTTCATAGCAGACACATAAAAACCGCATGAACACTTTGCTCGTTGTATATAGAATTCCTTCTTGCAATTACCGACTCGCTCTCATCCTCTCACCTTTTCCATTCGCTTGTGGACTTTAGTGCACAACACATCAGCTGTCTGTAACCAGGAGAAAAAACCTTTACAAGCCAAACCTTCATATCATGACCGCTAACCACTACACACAGCCTACAGTGGCAAACATTCATTAAACCAAGAGCTTATCTTGACTTGAATGAGTTCCAGAGTTGGAGAGCCATAGCCAACTAAGTAACATAGCATCATTCTCTGTTTGAGCCAGATATTTGAATAGGCTAAACTAGCTAGCTGCATTCCCTAGCTAAGTGAAAGTGAAGAAAAGAATACAACCAAACATAGCTATCTCTCTCTTTCTCTCTCTGTCTTGCTTCTCCTTAATTTTGGAAGAAATTAATTTGTTCAACTATTGTCTTTTTCTCTTATTGAGTCATCTACTCACCACATGTTATGCACTGCAGTGCTAGCTAGCTGTAGCTTATTCTTTCAGTACTATATTCATTCTCTGATCTTCTAATTGGGTGGACAACGTCAGTTCATCTTGCAAGGGCTCTGACGTTGTCACAATTTCTGTGTAAGTCTATGGAAGAGGTTAAGAACCATGAGTTCTCTAGGTTTTGTATTAAAGTCAATGTACCCAGAGGAGGATAGAAGCTAGCTGTCCTCTAGCTACACCATGGTGCTACCCTACAGACTGCTACAGACTGCTGCTGTAGACCTTTAGTGCAAAACAGTGTGTTTTAATCATTTATTTGCTGACCTGAATATATATATAGTATAGTTTTATGAAAAAATATAACTTTTTAAATGTTTCCCTATATGTATTTTTCAGAAATGCACTGAGGCGGATGGTCCTCCCCTTCCTCCTCTGAGGAGCCTCCACTGATGAATACAACTCTAATCTGCTGTCGACATCAGGATACAAATTCAGACCACTATTAGCTCCAAAAGGGGTTACAGCTTGGACTGCATGCGGACAGTGAATTCAGAGCTATTCGGTGGCTAGCTACGCTACAGCAATGACAATAACAGTCCACAACAACATACCCAAGAGTTTCCTGGTTAGCAAGGGGAAGTCAGTGTTTAATTTCATTGTGTATTAGAAACACACTTTGAGATCGTTGTGAGGGGATTTCCACCGTGGCTGAATGGGGATTTGGGCTTGAAAATGTCTGAGGTTACAGAAGTAACCAAGTGAGGGGGAACTTAGCGAAGGGTCAAATATGTGAGGCTTATTTGATCTAATAGTTCCGTGATGTTTAGCTGTTACAAATGTACTGATATAAGTGGATGCAAGTTACATTCTGGCAACTTTGAGAAAAATCACATAGTTGTTCCAGTTTTTCACACGTGTATCTGCCTTCTCATTGGCTAGAATGTTACAACCTGATCTCGCCTGCCTTCGATCATTGAGGAGATGTATTTCCATTGTTAGAGCGGTCACTACCTAGTCAATATAATAGATAAACATTGGTCTGGTGCTGTGTTTACGTATGCATGCTATTAACGTGGAAACGAGGCCTGGTGTAGGGTCTGATAGGGCCAAGTAGTGGAATAGTGGGGAGGTTTTAATGGGTGCAGGATCTGATAGGGCCAAGTAGTGGAATATTGGGGAGGTTTTAATGGGTGTAGGATCTGATAGGGCCAAGTAGTGGAATAGTGGGGAGGTTTTAATGGGTGCAGCATCTGATAGGGCCAAGTAGTGGAATAGTGGTGAGGTTTTAATGGGTGCAGGATCTGATAGGGCCAAGTAGTGGAATAGTGGGGAGGTTTTAATGGGTGCAGGATCTGATAGGGCCAAGTAGTGGAATAGTGGGGAGGTTTTAATGGGTGCAGGATCTGATAGGGCCAAGTAGTGGAATAGTGGTGAGGTTTTAATGGGTGTATGCTCTGATAGGGCCAAGTAGTGGAATAGTGGTGAGGTTTTAATGGGTGTAGAATCTGATAGGGCCAAGTAGGGTGAAAAGAGGAAGAGAGAGGAGAATGAGAGGAGAGAGCAGGAGGAAAAGACAAAGGCAGAAAATGAAATAAGGATGGGGAGAGGACAAAGGTCATTGGAAGAAATGGTTGTCGAAAAAAGAAGGACCATAATGTTAAAAGATGCTTGTCCCTTTATTTAAGACACTGTAACCAACACTGAGGCACTACAATGGTTAAATGGTTGAACAGTAACACTTTGGACAACACAGTAGAGATGTCTAATGTCTAATAATGTCCTGAGTTGTCCTTTCATGTGTGTTATGAGTATGTACATAATATGAGTGCATTGCTAACCTGATCCCAGACCTATTTGTGGTCTTGCCAATGCCAACGGTCGTTCTGCCCCTGAACAAGGCAGTTTAACCCACTGTTTCCCGGTAGGCCGTCATTGTAAATAAGAATTTGTTCCTAACTGACTTGCCAAGCTAAATAAAGGCCATCGTGCCAGTCTGTCATTGCCAAGTCAACTCTTTGTCACCCATTGTCTTGTTTGGCTTGACACAAATGAGTGACAGGAGTTGTCATGGTGGCACAAACAGACTGACACTCAGACTAGTGCATTGAGTCTCCTTCATAAGAGGACTATTTCATTTCAGACACTCTCTGCTGTGTCACACAGCTCTCTGTATTGAGGTGGTTGAGAGGTGAAGATCACAGGTGGCACATCAACCTTTCTTCTCATCTGGCAGAGTATTGTGATGGCCAGGGCAACTCCAACATCCTGAGGACCAGACACACAGTAACGGTTCAGTCAGGATTGACGGAGCAGGTGACCAGATGCTGAGTGTAAGAGATAATGGTTCAATCTAATAGGCCTACACTCGAAAGGTATGGTGAAAATCACTATGGTACAGTGTTGGGGTGTGATAGAAAAATGACATATTTACCTGATTTGTTAATTATTAATAGTTTGCAATTAATGTTTAAACCTCTTCAATATAGGGGGCGCTATTTAAATTTTTGGATGAAAAACATTCCCGTTTTGAACAAGATATTTTGTCATGAAAATTGTTGCAATAATTAATCAATATTAAATAAAGATGATTGTTTGAAGAAATGACCAAGTCTGTCTCAGTACTGAATTTCCACGACAGGGGTCAAATAATCCATCCTTCAGTTAGCATCCTGACTTTCAGATGTTTTAATTGTTCTTGTTTACTTGTATGTACTGTGTACTGCAATTCAGCTTTTAGCTGCCACATCGGTAATAATTATAATAAACAAATATACTACTAAAGTTTTCAATTCAGGTAGTCAATTGAATTTCATTTCCTGAATTGAAAAATCCACTAAGGACTATTTTTGGGGAATTGAATTTCAATTGATTTGATTGAAAAAACTGAATGGACCCCAACCCTGAAGTGGTTAAATAGTACAGACATAGATATGAAATACATACCCATAATGCTGTCAGTGCTACTAATGTTCCTATCATCAGGCTGATTGCATAGCCCATGAAAGAGAGCAGGATGGGAAGACATGGCTGAAAATTACAAATTTAGAGTTTATCATTTTGTGAGGAAAAACAAGAGTATATGTGTCGGTATTAAATCAGAACAAATATCAGTTTATTGTATCAACGAGTACTGTAAGTCATCTTTGTTTATCAAACTAGAATTATGGCATTGTAATGGTGTAGTGGAATGACATGATTTTACCTCTTTAAATACCAGCATGTGTTCATCCATTAATCCCTTGTGGTCATCATCCTCAGACATATCACTGTTGGGATAGTGAATAACAAATCTTGTATTGTTACCACGAGCAACCTGAAATAGAATGTGACATGGGCTCATAAAGATATATCAATTGATCTTACCGAAAGACATAAGATTTATTTAACACAGACTGACACACTGGATCCTCCTCATTATACACACAACAACAACATCAACATCAACAACAGCATCAAGTTAACTTATTTAACACAGCAGACTCACACATTTAAAGTCTGTTGAGTCCTCATCAGAACAGAGACAGGAGATGGGGATGTCTGTGCCCCAGTCTTGGTAGCCTTGTACGAGCCCACAGCATTTGAACTGAAAGTGAAGGAAACAGAACAACAGACACTTTAAAAACACTTAATGATTTCCAGAACTACAAGGCCTTGAAGCCTCCTACTCCATGGAGACATCTCCAATGAAAGTGCTTTTAGTCCAGGACTAGGTTTACATCATCTGTGTCCGGAAAACACATTGCAGACACTTTGTATCCAAAACAACCCCATTTGTACAGTGTCTACCAGCCCCAAAGACTCACCCATGGAAAAACCTACCTAATTACAAAGGTGGAAGCACACACCCTGTCCTGGATTGGCCGAGACCCTAAGAAGTACTCAATGAAGGTGACTTACGTTAGCTTGAAAGTAGTACATCTGTTCTATATCGTTTTGTTTCGCTCCACTGAGAGGCATCATGGCTAGGTCTTCCTTTCTGCTTAACTCCTCCATCTTGAAATGAATGAGGTTTACATTGAATGTTATATCCACAGCTAAAACCTATACAGTAATCATCTACGACTTTGATAGGAACAGACTGAATTATCAAGAGTCAAATATATTCCACCATCATGCTTTATACTATAACATTTATGTTACATTTAACTCTAATATATTTTCACCGCAAACATTGGCTCAAGGTTGAATTCAAAAGGTAAGATAAATATAAGCTGTAGACTGTACCTCGTGTTTGGAATAATATGCTTTCACGCACTCCACAAACAGGTACAGGCTGGCCAGTGACATACCTACAGAAAACTTCACACATATTGGGGTTGTCAAGCAAAATCAATACATAAAGGTTCATTCAAATCAAAATCACTTCAAACCATATTACACTTTCTGGGAAACATGTTGGAATCAGGTCATGGGAAAATGGTTGATTGGTTTCAGTTGAGTTCTAAGGCATGCCATGACTTCGGTAGACACTAGCCTGGTCCCAGATCTGTTTGTGTTGTATAGCCAACCCCTATGGTCATTGTCCAAGACCACACCAACAGATCTGGGACCAGGGCAGCTACTACTTTAGGGTACAGCTCTTGGCAAGCTTACCAGAATCACAGCCCACTTCTTCTCCTTGCGAGCTCCATAGACCCCAAAGATTGAAAGGGCCAGGGTTGCTGCTTCTAGGACATACAGAACTGCTATCCCTGGCAGCATCTTGTCTATCTGTGAGTAGAAAGACAAGTCAAATTCATGAAATGGCAATTCTGGGTTTATAATCATAATATTACAATGATACTGCTGGATTCTAGCCTGGTCTCAGATCTGTTTATGCTGTATAGCCAACTCCTATGCTTGTTGTCATGCTAAACACTGTAGGAGTTGGAAAGACAGCACAAACAGATCTGGGACCAGGCTAGATGGACACCGAATTATTATAACTAAATGTGTATGACATAATAAGGAAATGCAATAGGAGCTATAAAAATAACAATTACTTCTTCTGATTGGTGGAAGTGCCCATGTCCAAATAATGTGATGGCCAGCAAGAGGGTGCTGATGATCTGAAGAGAATACAACACATGATACAATCATTACAATGTACAGGGTATTATACTGGGAATTCTACTGATAATGCACAGTAAAGGTTGATACAATCATTACAATGTACAGGGTATTATTCTGAGAACTCTACTCATGCTTCATCATGAGTCATGAGGGATGGAATTATTTACAGGGTTTGTGAGCAGAGGGTTAATGAGTTTACAATATTTCATATGTATCATTTATAAATAGCCTATAAATGATGACATGAATAGCTGAAATGTTAATTTAGTTGGCTGTTTACTAATCAAATATACTTACAAACCCTTTGTGGTATGCCGTGTGTCTGAGTTAATAAACATGACATAACTTTATAACATGCTGCAGCTTAAGTAGAATATGCTGAGACAATAAATAAATATGTTGAACACATGCCCAGCATTTATAGTGATAGGGCCTCTACTTCTTACAAGCCACACCTAAAACACGGATTCCAGTGAAAGTTTAAACATGACAGCTGATATCAAAGGGTAACTACGTAGGCTACAACATCTATTTTGTTTTAGTTCTTTGTTCAGTACTACACTAGATGAGAACAATCGGCCAATGTATTTTAATGTAAGCAGCATTTCTCATTGCTTGGGCACCCCACCGCGCGCATAACAACAACAACAAGCGCTGCAATAGGGATGGAAGTCATAGAACTAAACTTGTCTACACGGTCATAAAGTGGCCGATAAAAAAAAACGAATTCATCAACTCGAATGAAATAAGGCCAATAGACTGGAAGATCACTTACCCCTATCAAGACACACACACAAATGAACGCCCGTTTTACCCAGATATTAATTCTTCCCATTTTAATATTTGGTTATGATACAAACAACAGCTTAGATAAATTGTTCACGTCGGAGAGGGGCTAACTTAAATCTAGAAAATGGATCGTCTGATTTCTTTAACCGGTTTTTCTTCTCAGCGTGAGTTTGTTGACACTGCCTAACGACTCAAACTGAATTATTCCGCTGCTCTATGTTCGCTACATACTTCAGAGAATAAACTAAGGTCCAATGGGCGTGGCGTATCGTTTTGACCGAGCAAGGACTTTAATGTTGACATACTGCTGAATGGTGTTTGGTTACATGGGGGGGGACTAGCCCACATGAACGCAACCTCCCATGTTATGTTGGCCAGTGCACGATGGCTAGAGATCAGGCAGGCTAAAAGGAACTACATGGTCAATCTGCTGTCTGCGTTGGCCTTGCAGCATTTATGGTGATAGGGCCTCTACTTCTTACGCTTTGCGGAGCAGCGCAGAACTGTTAACGTTTTGATCCCAGCGCGACAGAAATGAAGCACCCCGCACTCTTGGCCTCACACGCCAGCAGTGAACATTGCAGGAAAACATAACGCTGTGCTGCATATCTCACCGCTTTCTTTCATGTGCTGTGGACGTCAAATAATCAACACTTCTTCATATTGATTCAATGGATTGTGGTCTTAAAGATCGGGTGAATTTTTTCAACTGGAATATGGTGTCAATATTATAAAAAATAAATATATATTAGTAAATACAAATTACAAGTGCTATAAACTATATCATGATTTTCCATGAAGAAACGTTCAGTTTCTGCAAAATGTTCACTGCAAGCGTTCGAGGCCAAGGCTTAATTTCGGTAGCGCATGAATCAACCCTCCGAGACTTGTCAAGGATCAAATCAAATCAAAGTGTATTTGTCACGTGCGTCGAGTACAACAGGTGAAATGCCTTACAGTGAAATGCTTACTTACCGGCTCTAACCAATAGTGCAAAAAAGGTACGTAATAGGTAAGTAAAGAAATAAAACAACAGTAAAAAGACAGGCTATACACAATAGTCTGGGTAGCCATTTGATTACCTGTTCAGGAGTCTTATGGCTTGGAGGTAAAAACGGTTGAGAAGCCTTTTTGTCCTAGACTTGGCACTCCTTCCTCTGACACCGCCTGGTGTAGAGGTCCTGGATGGCAGGCAGCTTAGCCCCAGTGATGCACTGGGCCGTGGGCCGTACGCACTACCCTCTGTAGTGCCTTGCGGTCAGAGGCCGAGCAATTGCCGTACCAGGCAGTGATGCAGCTCTCGATGTTGCAGCTGTAGAACCTTTTGAGGATCTCAGGACCCCTGCCAAATCTTTTTAGTTTCCTGAGGGGGAATAGGCTTTGTCGTGTCCTCTTCACGACTGTCTTGGTGTGTTTGGACCGTTCTAGTTTGTTGTTGATGTGGAACATTATCTTCACACAAGATCAGGAGATCAAGAAAACTGATTTGACGTGTATCAGATTGCATAGTAAATATCAAATGATCAGAACAGGAGTTAAGAAAAGCATGGAACGCCTGGAGCTGTTTTGCATCACCCCTCCATAGAACAAAAATATCATCAATATACCGTTTCCAAATAATGATGTTAGGCAAGAAAACATTTTTGAGAGGACTGAAAATAGACTGTTTCTCCATGTAACCCACATACAAATTAGCATAGTTAGGAGCCATGGGGGATCACATAGCAGTACCCTTCGTCTGAATAAAGAAATAATTTAGAAACATGAAATAGTTATGTGTGAGTACTATTTCAGACAATGTTATAATGCATGCACTGGAAGGTAGTTCATTAGGGTCACGTTGCAGAAGAAAATGTTCCATAGCTTCAATACCGCCCTCGTGTGGAATATTTGTGTATAACGTCTCAACGTCAAAAGTAACTAACAAGGTATTCTCAGGGAGAGGATCAAGAGATTCAATGATAGAGATCATACTGCTGGTGTCCTTTACAAAGGAGGGGAGCTGTTCTGCGAGTGGTCTAATAAAAAAAAGTCAACAAAAGTAGATAGAGGGGCCGTTACTGCATCAATGCCCTCTACAATAGGGCGCCCTGGAGGTTTTGTAACATTCTTGTGTAATTTGGGCAAATTTACATTGGCCGATTTACATTTACATTTTTAATCTCTTACCCAGTCTGTAATACCTAAATGTTACAAGCAGACCACCGTAGTCCCTGTGCCCTAGGACGCCAAGGTAACCTGCCTAAATGACGATCGCCCCATAACAGTCACATCTGAAGCCATGAAAAGCTTTGAAAGGCTGATCATGAATCACATCAACACCATCATCCCAGACACCCTGGACTCACTCCAATTTGCATACCACCCCAATAGATCCACAGATGACGTAATCTCTATTGCACTCCATACTGCCCTTTCCCACTTGGACAAAAAGAACACCTACGTGAGAATGCGGCTCATTGACTACAGTTCAGCGATCAAAACCATAGTGCCCTCCAAGCTCATCACTAAGCTAAGGATCCAGGGACTGAAAACACTCCCTCTGCAACTGGATCTTGGTCTTCCCAACGGGACGGGGCAACAACACATCCGCCACGTTGACCGTAGTGCATACGGCCCAGTACATCACTGGGGCAGAGCTCCCTGCCATCCAGGACCTCTATACCTCATTGTGTATCCATTACTACGTGTTTGACATCTCTATTATTTCTCTATTTTTCTTTCTCTCTGCATTGTGGGAAGAGCTCGTAAGTAAGCATTTCACTAATAGTCCATACCTGTTGTTGATGAAGCATGTGACAAATACAATTTGATTTGAAGGATGTTTTCATGTTGACAGTCATTATTAAGACCACTAATATCACACACTGTTAAAAATCCTTTCTTAAACCCTCAAGTTCAACTTATCTTTATTGTCCCCATTGGGAGATATGTTGTGCAGTCAGGGTTCAACAATACAAAACGACAACATTAAAAACAGTGACAACCATACAACCAATACACACAACATGAAACAATGACATTGATTAAAAGGAGCAATCTTTGAGCAGAAGTGCAACAATAAATTAACATTTAATTTAATGTGCAGATTCAAAAAGTTTATGGGCTGTGGGATAAAATAGTTCTTGTATCTGCTGCTATTGAGTTTGGGAAGTCTAAAACGACGACCTAAGGGGAGAAGTGCAAAATGGTCAAGGAGGGGGTGATCAGGACAGTCTAGGATACTGTTAGCTCTCCTCACCACATGCTTTCTGAATGTCACTGAGAGCTGTGCCTGTTGCACCCTGATGACCTGGCTGGCCACCTTAACCACACTGTCCAACCTAAACAGTGTCATCACGGTCTTGCTGACATTAAAAAGAGTTCATCGTTCTCAACAACATAAAAGCCGCTGCTGTCCCTTTATACAGATGGCATCTGTGTCCTCCTTAAACGTCAACTTGTTGTCCAGCACTGTTCCCAGGTACTTGTAGGTACTGACCAGCTCAATGTACTTTCTCATGACCACAGTGGGTGTGGGGTTCTGTGGCTGCCTTCTAAAGTCAATGTCTTTAGTTTGGGAGACATTCTGTTGGAGGAAGCAGTTTTCAAACCATGACAGGAAGTCATCTACCAGAGGCCCTTTCTCAGACTCTCCATCCTGTAGGAGACTGACGACGACAGAGTCATCTACCAGAGGCCCTTTCTCAGACTCTCCATCCTGTAGGAGACTGACGACGACAGAGTCATCTACCAGAGGCCCTTTCTCAGACTCTCCATCCTGTAGGAGACTGACGACGACAGTCATCTACCAGAGGCCCTTTCTCAGACTCTCCATCCTGTAGGAGACTGACGACGACAGAGTCATCTACCAGAGGCCCTTTCTCAGACTCTCCATCCTGTAGGAGACTGACGACGACAGAGTCATCTACCAGAGGCCCTTTCTCAGACTCTCCATCCTGTAGGAGACTGACGACGACAGAGTCATCTACCAGAGGCCCTTTCTCAGACTCTCCATCCTGTAGGAGACTGACGACGACAACAGAGTCATCTACCAGAGGCCCTTTCTCAGACTCTCCATCCTGTAGGAGACTGACGACGACAGAGTCATCTACCAGAGGCCCTTTCTCAGACTCTCCATCCTGTAGGAGACTGACGACGACAGAGTCATCTACCAGAGGCCCTTTCTCAGACTCTCCATCCTGTAGGAGACTGACGACGACAGAGTCATCTACCAGAGGCCCTTTCTCAGACTCTCCATCCTGTAGGAGACTGACGACGACAGAGTCATCTACCAGAGGCCCTTTCTCAGACTCTCCATCCTGTAGGAGACTGACGACGACAGAGTCATCTACCAGAGGCCCTTTCTCAGACTCTCCATCCTGTAGGAGACTGACGACGACAGAGTCATCTACCAGAGGCCCTTTCTCAGACTCTCCATCCTGTAGGAGACTGACGACGACAGAGTCATCTACCAGAGGCCCTTTCTCAGACTCTCCATCCTGTAGGAGACTGACGACGACAGAGTCATCTACCAGAGGCCCTTTCTCAGACTCTCCATCCTGTAGGAGACTGACGACGACAGAGTCATCTACCAGAGGCCCTTTCTCAGACTCTCCATCCTGTAGGAGACTGACGACGACAGAGTCATCTACCAGAGGCCCTTTCTCAGACTCTCCATCCTGTAGGAGACTGACGACGACAGAGTCATCTACCAGAGGCCCTTTCTCAGACTCTCCATCCTGTAGGAGACTGACGACGACAGAGTCATCTACCAGAGGCCCTTTCTCAGACTCTCCATCCTGTAGGAGACTGACGACGACAGAGTCATCTACCAGAGGCCCTTTCTCAGACTCTCCATCCTGTAGGAGACTGACGACGACAGAGTCATCTACCAGAGGCCCTTTCTCAGACTCTCCATCCTGTAGGAGACTGACGACGACAGAGTCATCTACCAGAGGCCCTTTCTCAGACTCTCCATCCTGTAGGAGACTGACGACGACAGAGTCATCTACCAGAGGCCCTTTCTCAGACTCTCCATCCTGTAGGAGACTGACGACGACAGAGTCATCTACCAGAGGCCCTTTCTCAGACTCTCCATCCTGTAGGAGACTGACGACGACAGAGTCATCTACCAGAGGCCCTTTCTCAGACTCTCCATCCTGTAGGAGACTGACGACGACAGAGTCATCTACCAGAGGCCCTTTCTCAGACTCTCCATCCTGTAGGAGACTGACGACGACAGAGTCATCTACCAGAGGCCCTTTCTCAGACTCTCCATCCTGTAGGAGACTGACGACGACAGAGTCATCTACCAGAGGCCCTTTCTCAGACTCTCCATCCTGTAGGAGACTAACGACGACAGAGTCATCTACCAGAGGCCCTTTCTCAGACTCTCCATCCTGTAGGAGACTGACGACGACAGAGTCATCTACCAGAGGCCCTTTCTCAGACTCTCCATCCTGTAGGAGACTGACGACGACAGAGTCATCTACCAGAGGCCCTTTCTCAGACTCTCCATCCTGTAGGAGACTGACGACGACAGAGTCATCTACCAGAGGCCCTTTCTCAGACTCTCCATCCTGTAGGAGACTGACGACGACAGAGTCATCTACCAGAGGCCCTTTCTCAGACTCTCCATCCTGTAGGAGACTGACGACGACAGAGTCATCTACCAGAGGCCCTTTCTCAGACTCTCCATCCTGTAGGAGACTGACGACGACAGAGTCATCTACCAGAGGCCCTTTCTCAGACTCTCCATCCTGTAGGAGACTGACGACGACAGAGTCATCTACCAGAGGCCCTTTCTCAGACTCTCCATCCTGTAGGAGACTGACGACGACAGAGTCATCTACCAGAGGCCCTTTCTCAGACTCTCCATCCTGTAGGAGACTGACGACGACAGAGTCATCTACCAGAGGCCCTTTCTCAGACTCTCCATCCTGTAGGAGACTGACGACGACAGAGTCATCTACCAGAGGCCCTTTCTCAGACTCTCCATCCTGTAGGAGACTGACGACGACAGAGTCATCTACCAGAGGCCCTTTCTCAGACTCTCCATCCTGTAGGAGACTGACGACGACAGAGTCATCTACCAGAGGCCCTTTCTCAGACTCTCCATCCTGTAGGAGACTGACGACGACAGAGTCATCTACCAGAGGCCCTTTCTCAGACTCTCCATCCTGTAGGAGACTGACGACGACAGAGTCATCTACCAGAGGCCCTTTCTCAGACTCTCCATCCTGTAGGAGACTGACGACGACAGAGTCATCTACCAGAGGCCCTTTCTCAGACTCTCCATCCTGTAGGAGACTGACGACGACAGAGTCATCTACCAGAGGCCCTTTCTCAGACTCTCCATCCTGTAGGAGACTGACGACGACAGAGTCATCTACCAGAGGCCCTTTCTCAGACTCTCCATCCTGTAGGAGACTGACGACGACAGAGTCATCTACCAGAGGCCCTTTCTCAGACTCTCCATCCTGTAGGAGACTGACGACGACAGAGTCATCTACCAGAGGCCCTTTCTCAGACTCTCCATCCTGTAGGAGACTGACGACGACAGAGTCATCTACCAGAGGCCCTTTCTCAGACTCTCCATCCTGTAGGAGACTGACGACGACAGAGTCATCTACCAGAGGCCCTTTCTCAGACTCTCCATCCTGTAGGAGACTGACGACGACAGAGTCATCTACCAGAGGCCCTTTCTCAGACTCTCCATCCTGTAGGAGACTGACGATGACAGAGTCATCAGCAAACTTGATGATGTGCCTGTTTTCATATTGGCTACGACAGTCATTAGAGTATAGTATGTACAGGAGATCCGGTGGAGTAGGCAGAGTTACTTTGATCTGACGCCATTTACTCACTCTTGTTGGGACCAGTCTGGGCCTGGGACACAGAAGCACAAACTTTACAACCTGAGATGGTGGGTGGAGGAAGCCCAGCTAGCAATGAGGAATCAGCCCAGAAACGGCCCTCTTCCGGGGGGACGGAACTGATTGAATCGACCCGGAATCGGGTGTCGGACTCGGCCTGGAATCAAAATGAATGACTGCCCAGAATCGTCCCATTTCCATCTACGTGAATTCAGTCGACTTTTTGCGGCATCTTACCAGAATCCCCCAGAAGGGGCCCGATGCTAATTTAAATTAATGTATACAAAATTAACGAATTTAGTCATTTTAAACATGACTATTCTACATTTTATGCATACAAATTATACCCATCCACCCCAAAAAATGTATGTAGGAGGAAACACTGTACACCTGATGACCGTGTCAGCGTGCATGCGCCTGGCCCACCACAGGAGTCGCTACAGGGCGACGGGACAAGGACATCGCTTCCGGCCAAACCCTCCCTTAACTCGGACGACGCTGGGCCAATTGTGTGGGTCACGCGGTCGGCACGGTTATCGAACTAGCATCTGTAGCAACGCAGTTTGCACTGAGATGTAGTGTCTTAGACCACTGCGTCACTCGGGAGGATCCATCCAGCAAGTTTTTAATGCTTGTCAATTGCCTTGCACAAAGTATGAAAATACTACTTTAGCAGGACCTTAAATGTTTTATTTAAATGTTAATTGTATTTTTGATCACAGAAACAATTAAAATATGGAAAAATAAATAAATAATGAAATGCTAATTATATAAAGCAGCCGTGTAATCAAATCAAATCAAATCAAATTGATTTATATAGCCCTTCGTACATCAGCTGATATCTCAAAGTGCTGTACAGAAACCCAGCCTAAAACCCCAAACAGCAAGCAATGCTGGTGTAGAAGCACGGTGGCTAGGAAAAACTCCCTAGAAAGGCCAAAACCTAGGAAGAAACCTAGAGAGGAACCAGGCTATGTGGGGTGGCCAGTCCTCTTCTGGCTGTGCCGGGTGGAGATTATAACAGAACATGACCAAGATGTTCAAACGTTCATAAAAGACCAGCAGGGTCAAATAATAATAAGGCAGAACAGTTGAAACTGGAGCAGCAGCACGGCCTGGTGGACTGGGGACAGCAAGGAGTCATCATGTCAGGTAGTCCTGGGGCAAGGTCATAGGGCTCAGGTCCTCCGAGAGAGAGAAAGAAAGAGAGAAGGAGAGAATTAGAGAACGCACACTTAGATTCACACAGGACACCGAATAGGACAGGAGAAGTACTCCAGATATAACAAACTGACCCCAGCCCCCCCGACACATAAACTAAGGGTGTGTAATCATCTGCCAGAGTAGCCCCAATCGACACGAGACCCAAGTAGTACATTTGGGACAGATAACTCTCATCGGAATCGGCCCGAGTTCAATCCCCGCATCCTAGACATAAGTAATACTGCCTAAGGCGGCCCAGACTCGGACCACATAACACTCATCCGGAATCGGCCCAGATCCACCGTGCTACCTGGGAGACCTGTTAGAAAGGGAAATGCACGCCCTTAAACTAGCAAAGGTTAGCTAGCTGGATAGATTATTTTTTATTACTTACATTAAATTATCTGCTGTCAAGGGCAGAATAATATTCTCATAATTAACTATTCTATTATTTTAATTCAATAACTGATACAGCACTTAAAGCTTATTTAAGTGTGCAAAGTTAACTAGCTAGCTTGGTACTTAACTACCTGCTCTTCCAGCAACTATTTTTTCCCACGGTCAGTTTCTCCAGGAGCGCTTTCTTCAGCGACTTCAGATCCACTCCGATTTCTTTCTCTATCAAGTCGACAAGGTAGTCGGGGAGAGCTCCATCACCCAATCCTGTTTCGGAGTCTTCATCATTTGTCGATATAGGGCTTTGTAGATCAGATTCATCACTTTGGCCGTTTTGCTGCTCTGCAGAGGGCGCCACCATCTTTCTTCTGTGTCTCTTCCACGTCAACAGCACGCAGATGTAAACACAGCACCGAACACAGCCGTCACCGTCTATACACCCCCTCTAGTGGTGGCAGTTAGTACTACGGGGCCTGTCACGGGTAAACACTTGGGACATTTCCAACTACTACACAATCCACGCTTCCTTCCATCCTCCATTCATTGGCTCCCGAGTAACCAGTAATATCATAAGTGGAGTGGTGATAGCTTCAGACAATTTACCGTTAATGTGTTATCTCAGCGATTACTAAAGGGAATTAGGAAGGATGTTTCCAAAACAAGACCCTCTTCAGTGTTGAGTGTCATGTTGACAATCAAGACCTCACAGGAAACAACAGGACATACTGTATGTGCTCAGTTACGTAGTTGTTGAACTAATCTGTTACCCAGAAAGGAACAGTTACTCTCCAGCATTTCAAACCTACTGTAAAATAAGTATGCCCACTTATCCTCGTTGGTTGGCCCTCGCTTCATACTCGTCGCCAAACCCACTGGCTACAGGTTATCTACAAGTCGCTGCTAGGTAAAGCCACGCCTTATCTCAGCTCACTGGTCACCATAGCAGCACCGACTCGTAGCACGTGCTCCAGCAGGTATGTCTCACTGGTCACCCCCAAAGCCAATTCTTCCTTTGGTCATCTTTCCTTCCAGTTCTCTGCTGCCAATGACTGGAACGAACTGCAAAAATCACTGAAGCTGGAGACTCATATCTCCCTCACCTGCTTTAAGCACCAGCTGTCAGAGCAGCTTACAGATCACTGCACCTGTACATAGCCCATCTGTAAACAGCCTATCTATCTACCTCATCGCCATACTGTATTTATTTATTTATCTTGCTCCTTTGCACCCCAGTATCTCTACTTGCACATTCATCTTCTGCACATCTACCATTCCAGTGTTTAATTGCTATATTGTAATTACTTCGCCACCATGGCCTATTTATTGCCTTAACTCCCTTATCTTACCTCACCTCATTTGCACTCACTGTATATAGACTTTTTGTTTTCTTTTGTTCTACTGTATTATTGACTATGTTTTGTTTATTCCATGTGTAACTCTGTGTTGTTGTATGTGTCGAATTTCTATGCTTTATCTTGGCCAGGTCGCAGTTGCAAGTGAGAACTTGTTCTCAACTAACCTACCTGGTTCAATAGAAGTGAAATAAAATAAATAAAAAATCAAACCCTTCATTTGTACATCCTTTTCCTGTGAATGGGGAATATTCTTGAGTCGGTTCCATTACTATCTTCCTCTGTACATAATGTGCTCCAGATGTTTTGTGGGGTTGCATTGACATTGACATTGCTTAACACTTGGCCCTTCACTGGATTCCTAGAGACCCAATGGGGTTGCTTCTCAAATAGCACTCTATTCCCTATATAGTGCACTACTTTTTGACCAGGGCCTATAGAGCACTAGGGAATAGGGTGCCATTTTGGACGCAAGTGGTGATTCCATAGTTGTCCAGAAATGGCTGATTATGTGATTTCATGTTTACTCAGGCCTCCTTGCTCTGGACTGGACCTCTGGATTCACACAGGAGATGCTTTGTTCTGCCAAGACAACCGATAGGAGGGCAGACAATAAACAGATCAATATTTACAATGTTGTTTGTACTCCACTTGTTACCGTTTTCTCAGGGCAACTGGCCACAAATCTTACTGCTGTGGTTGCACATCTCTCTCTAACTTCTGGGAGAGCGCATTTAAAGAAAATATAAGTCAAGTTCATGGGGCGTTGCGTTCATGCGGGCTAGTCCCTCCCATAACACAAAACACCATTCAGCAGCATGTCAACACACTCTCATGTTGAGAAGAAGAAGAAACAGTTAAAGGAATCAGACAATCTATTTTCTGGACATAAAGATCTTGGGCTTCAGCAAGACCAACTCTGAAGTGAACTGCTTATCCAAACTGTTGTTTTTATTATAACCAAATATAGAAATGGGAAGAATACATATCTGCGTAAAACGGACGTTCATTTTCGTCTGTGTCTTGATCTGTGTAAGTGATCGTATTCGAGTAGATAAACCCGTTTTTTTTATAGGAGCATGTTGCCAATTATGGCTGTCGATACACGTTTTTTAATACGACCTTATTTGTTTACATTATTGCTGGTTATTTTTGTAACTTCAACGCAAGCAGTGAGAGTTGCATTTTACACGGGACGGAATAAAGAGTGGTGCCGCTTTCATCAACAATAATGAGACGATTGTTTTATAGTGCAGTATCAAGACAAGCACTAAAATTAAATAAAGATGTTGTATTTAATGTTGCAGTTGGGCTGCTGGGCTTTAATCTTTCACTGGAACACGTTTTTAGCTTTGGTTTGTGGGTGTGTTCAGCTTACTTATTTATTTTTCGGCCTTTTAATTTGGCCCCTATTTGTTTATTAATCCTCGCGCTGCTAAATATCTTACATTTTTTAGTTATGTTTATTCTCATCTTCAAATAGACTTACTGACCTTAGTTATCACGTATTTGTCAGAATATTAGGATAGTCAATAACTGATATTCGATGTTTATAACCAGCCGACTAAGTAAATATTTCAGCTATTCATTTCTTAATCGTGTATAATTTCTTAGTCTATTTATAAATGAGGTATAATATATGTAAATACAATTTACTGTCTGCTTAAAAACCATTTGTAGATGGCGTTGGTCAAATGCATTATTGAAGTTATGAAGAAATGGATCCCTCAACTCCTCTGAAACAAATGACTGTATCAACCTTTACTGTGCATTATCAGTAGAATTCCCAGTATAATACCCTGTACATTGTAATGATTGTATCATGTGTTGTATTCTCTTCAGATCATCAGCACCCTCTTGCTGGCCATCACATTATTTGGACATGGGTACTTCCACCAATCAGAAGAAGTAATTCTGTTTTTTTTATAACTCCTATTATATTTACTAATTATATCATATTGATTTCATTATAATAATGCTGTGTCCATCTAGCCTGGTCCCAGATCTGTTTGTGCTGTCTTTCCAACTCCTACAGTGTTTAGCAGGACAACAAGCATAGGAGTTGGCTATACAGCATAAACAGATCTGAGACCAGGCTAGAATCCATCAGCATCATTGTAATATTATGATTATAAACCCACAGTTGCCATATCATTAATCTGGCTTGTCTTCCTATGCACAGATAGAGGAGATTCTGCCTGGGATAGTAGTTCTGTATGTCCTAGAAGCAGCAACCCTGGTCCTGTCTATCTTTGGTGTCTATGGCGCTCGCAAGGAGAAGAAATGGGCTGTGGTTCTGGTAAGCCTGCCGAGACCTGTCTCAAAGTGTTAGCCTGATCCCAGATCTGTCGGTTTGTCTTGGATAATTATCATAGGAGTTGGTTAGACAGCACAAACAGGTCTGGGATCTGGCTACCGACTTGACTTCTCTGCTGCAAACTGTTCCTTTCTGATAGGTAATGCCATGCCATACAACTCAACTGAAACCAGTCAACACTTTCCCCATGACATGTTTCCCAAAAAGCAGGATAAGTTTTGAATGAACCTTAAGTATTGATTTTGCTTGACAACCTCTGTATGTGTGTAGTTTTCTGTAGGTATGTCACTGGCCAGCCTGTACCTGTTTGTGGAGTGCGTGAAAGCATATTATTCCAAACACGAGGTACAGTAGTCTATATATATATATATATACACACACAGGTAACTGGCAAAATAATGGAAAACACCAACATAAAGTGGTTTAATAGGGCGTTGGGGCACCACGAGCCAGAACAGCTTTACTGCACCTTGGCATTTATTCTACAAGTGTCTAGAAGTCTATTGGAGGGATGCGAGACCATTCTTTCACAATGAATTCCATAATTTGGTGTTTTGTTGATGGAAAACACTGTCTTAGGAGCTGCTTCAGAATCTCACATAAGTGTTCAATTGGGTTGAGATCTGGTGACTGAGACAGCAATGGCCTATGGTTTTACATAGATCGTTTCCATGCTCATCAAAACATTCAGTGACAAATCAAATCAAATCACATTTTATTTGTCACATACACATGGTTAGCAGATGTTAATGCGAGTGTAGAGAAATGCTTGTGCTTCTAGTTCCGACAATGCAGTAATAACCAACGAGTAAACAATTCCAAAACTACTACCTTATACACACAAGTGTAAAGGGATAAAGAATATGTACATAAAGATATATGAATGAGTGGTGGTACAGAGCGGCATAGGCAAGATGCAGTAGATGGTATCGAGTACAGTATATACATATGAGATGAGTATGTAAACAAAGTGGCATAGTTTAAAGTGGCTAGTGATACATGTATTACATAAAGATGTAGTAGATGTTATAGAGTACAGTATATACGTATACATATGAGATAAATAATGTAGGGTATGTAAACATTATATTAAGTAGCATTGTTTAAAGTGGCTAGTGATATATTTTACATCAATTCCCATTATTAAAGTGGCTGGAGTTGAGTCAGTGTGTTAGCAGCAGCCACTCAATGTTAGTGGTGGCTGTTTAACAGTCTGATGGCCTTGAGATAGAAGCTGTTTTTCAGTCTCTTGGTCCCAGCTTTGATGCACCTGTACTGACCTCGCCTTCTGGATGATAGCGGGGTGAACAGGCAGTGGCTCGGGTGGTTGTTGTCCTTGATGATCTTTATGGCCTTCCTGTGACATCGGGTGGTGTAGGTGTCCTGGAGGGCAGGTAGTTTGCCCCCGGTGATGCGTTGTGCAGACCTCACTACCCTCTGGAGAGCCTAACGGTTGTGGGCGGAGCAGTTGCCGTACCAGGCGGTGATACAGCCCGCCAGGATGCTCTCGTGTGTGCATCTGTAGAAGTTTGTGAGTGCTTTTGGTGACAAGCTGAATTTCTTCAGCCTCCTGAGGTGGAAGAGGCGCTGCTGCGCCTTCTTCAAGATGCTGTCTGTGTGGGTGGACCAATTCAGTTTGTCTGTGATGTGTACGCCGAGGAACTTAAAACTTACTACCCTCTCCACTACTGTTCCATCGATGTGGATAGGGGGGTGTTCCCTCTGCTGTTTCCTGAAGTCCACAATCATCTCCTTAGTTTTGTTGATGTTGAGTGTGAGGTTATTTTCCTGACACCACACTCCGAGGGCCCTCACCTCCTCCCTGTAGGCCGTCTCGTCGTTGTTGGTAATCAAGCCTACCACTGTTGTGTCGTCCGCAAACTTGATGATTGAGTTGGAGGTGTGCGTGGCCACGCAGTCGTGGGTGAACAGGGAGTACAGGAGAGGGCTCAGAACACACCCTTGTGGGGCCCCAGTGTTGAGGATCAGCGGGGTGGAGATGTTGTTACCTATCCTCACCACCTGGGGGCGGCCCGTCAGGAAGTCCAGTACCCAGTTGCACAGGGCGGGGTCGATGATGACGAGTTTGGAGGGTACTATGGTGTTAAATGCTGAGCTGTAGTAGATGAACAGCATTCTCACATAGGTATTCCTCTTGTCCAGATGGGTTAGGGCAGTGTGCAGTGTGGTTGAGATTGCATCGTCTGTGGACCTATTTGGGCGGTAAGCAAATTGGAGTGGGTCCAGGGTGTCAGGTAGGGTGGAGGTGATATGGTCCTTGACTAGTCTCTCAAAGCAAACAGGCAAACATACCCTTTGGATGGCAGCATATCATCCGTTTTTATTTTATTTAACCTTTATTTAACCTTTATTTAACCTTTATTTAACTAGGCAAGTCAGTTAAGAACACATTCTTATTTACAATGACGGCCTACTTGTAAAGCCCCCCTGGCCAAACCTTCCCCTAACCCAGACGACGCTGGGCCAATGGGACTCCCGATCACGGCCGGTTACGATACAGCCCGGGATCGAACCTGGGTCTGTAGTGATGCCTTAGACCGCTGCACCACTCGGGAGCCCTAGCCATGGGGAAGTAGCCATGGTAGCCAAAATCATTTTCATACTGTACATGACCCAAAGCATGATGGGATATTAATTGCTTAATTAACTCAGGAACCACACCTGTGTGGAAGCACCTGCTTTCAATATACTCTGTGTCCCTCATTTACTCAGGGGTTTCCATTAGTTTTGGCAGTTACCTGTTTATGTCTTCATTTTCTAATTCAACCTTGAGACAATGTTTGTTTGCTGTTCTGGTGAAAATATATTTGAGAAGTTATTGTATGATGGTGCAATGTATCTGATTCTTGATAATTCAATGTACTGTATCTGTCTATTTCAAATTTCCAAGCTGATTATAGGTTTCAGCTGTGACTATAACACTGAATGTTAACTTGATTCATTTCAAGATGGAGGAGTTAACCAGAGAGGAACATCTAGCGATGATGCCTCTGAGTGGAGCGAAACAAACTGATATAGAAACGATATACAACATACAGACTAACGTAAGTCACCTTCATTTAATTCTTCTTATGGTCTCTGCTTGTGCCGATTCAAAGTCCCAGGGTGCCAATTCAATGTCCCAGGGTGCCAATTCAAAGTCCCAGGGTGCCAATTCAATGTATGTGTGTCTTTAGGGACGGTTTTCCATATTATGTAAACCAAGGCCTGGACTAAAAACACTTTCATTGGAGATTTCTCCATGGAGGTTTCTCCAGGCCTTAACTATATATGGTAATTGTTTGCCTAATTGCCTAATTGTTTTTAAAATGCCTGTTGTGCTGTTTCCTTCACTTTCAGTTCAAATGCTGTGGGCTCGTACAAGGCTACCAAGACTGGGGCACAGACATCCCCATCTCCTGTCTCTGTTCTGATGAGGACTCAACAGACTTTAAATGTGTGAGTCTGCTGCGTTAAATAAGTTATCTTGTTGATGTTGTTTTTTGTATGCTGAGGAGGATCTGATTCAGTTGGTCAGTCTGTGTTAAATAAATCTGTTATGTCTTTTGGTAAGAGCAATACATTTTTTATTCTATCTTTTAAAATGTGTTTTTAAAACAAAATTTAAAAAAGAGACGATAAGGACAGTGACAAGACGACCATAAATAAACTGAGGAAGATGTACATGACAATACTCTAAAAGACCCACAAATACGATAGAACACATTTGGACCAGACACATAATGGATGCCATGCTGCAGCCTAGTAAGAAATCATGCAGCTAAAGTGGAGCACTGTTTTAAACCTTGTCACATTCTATTTCAGGTTGCTCCTGGTAACAATACAAGATTTGTTATTCACTATCACAAAAGTAATTCGTCTGAGGATGATGACCACAAGGGATTAATGGATGAAAACATGCTGGTATATGAAAAGGTAAAAACATGTCATTCCACTACACCAGGGATGGGCAACTGGCGGCCATTTTGAAGGCCCTCAGATCTACTAGCCCTAACCAGCCCTAACCCATGTCAGATAATATTTTTTAGATTGCTAAATTAGGTTAGCAGACAGTTATCTAAACTTGTTATCATGGTCAAATTACTACCCATGGGGCCCTCGTTGATGTGGTTAGTCAGTCTCACTATGATGTCATATTAAAAACGGCATACATTTCTCACCACCCCATGGCAAAATGTGTAGAATTGCAGGAAATTATCTGTAAAACAGCTCATTTTCCTCTGCCCCATGGCAAAATGTGTAGAATTGCAGCGAACTTGCTTTAAAACGGCAACATTTTCTCTACACCCCAAGTTAAAATGCGTAGAATTACACAATTCTTTAATGTATCTGCTGTCAAGAGGGTGCAACTAAACTGTTTTGCTCGTAATTTTGCTCAAAATGTTTTGCTGGCAGCTGTGTATCCACTAGAATGTCATAATGCTAGTTGGATCCATAGAGATGACTTGTACAGTACTCATTGATACAATAAACTGATGTTTGTTTAAGTTCTGATATAATACTGAGCTGTATACTCTTGTTTTTCACACAAAATGACAAACTCTTAATTGTTCATTTTCAGCCATGTCTTCCCATCCTGATCTCTGTTGAGAGAAGTGCAATCAGCCTGGGAATAGGAATATTCGTAGCACTGACAGCATTATGGGTATGTATTTCTAATATATTTCTGTACTATTTAACTAGGGCCGAGCCATTCTGCCTCCATAGGCAAGACCAAAAAATACCAACCCCGCAAAACTAGAACAGTCCCGTAAGCAAAATGACGTCTGAAAGAAAGATGAATGAAAGTTGAAGATGTGTATTTTACAGATGTTGAAATCATGCACATGGTTGGTTCTGAATGAAAGTTGAGAATAAGTAATTTCTAGACATCTATGTTTGGGCCAAATCAAGGCTGGTCCAGACCGGACAAAATCTGAACCAAACATGATTGGTTCAGATTTGGTCCGGACCAAAACAAATGTCTGTTGGAAATCAAGGCCGGTCCTGAACTGCCGCAAAAAAAGTTGTACAAAAGGTGTCACCTGAAGTGTAGCCTACAGTTTGGCCTGACATGGAATGTTATTAATGCCCATCTACAGTGCATTCGGAAAGTATTCAGACCCCTAAACTTTTTCCCCCAAAAATTACGTTACAGCATTATTCTAAAATGGATTAAATAAAAAAAGAAATCTTCATCAATCTACACACAATACCCCAGAAAACATTTTTTATTTTTTATTTTAGCAAATGTATTAAAATAAAAAACAGAAATACCTTATTTACATAACTATTCAGACCTTTTGCTTTAAGACTCAAAATTGAGCTCAAGTGCATGCTGTTTCCATTGATCATTCTTGATATGTTTCTACAACTTGATTGGAGTCCATCTGTGGTAAATTCAATTGATTGGACATGATTAAGAAAGGCACAGACCTGTCTATATTATGTCGAGGCACAGATCTGGTCCATTCAAGGTCCCCAAGGACACAATGGCGTCCATCATTCTTAAATGGAAGAAGTGTGGAACCACCAAGACACTTCCTAGAGCCGCCCGGCCAAACTGAGTAATTGGGGAAGAAGGGCTTAGGTCAGGGAAGTGACCAAGAACACAATGGTCACTCTGACAGACCTACAGAGTCCCTCTGTGGAAATGGGAAAACCTTCCAGAAGGATAACCATCTGCAGCACTCCACCAATCAGGCCTTTATGATAGAGTGGCCAGACTTCCGTTTGGAGTTTGCCAAAAGGCATCTAAAGGACTCTTACCATGAGAAACAAGATTATCTGGTCTGATGAAATCAAGATTGAACTCTATGGCCTGAATGCCAAGCATCACGTCTGGAGGAAACCTGGCATCATCCCTACGGTGAAGCATGGCAGTGGCAGCATCATGCTGTGGGGATGTTTTTCAGTGGCAGGGACTGAGAGACTAGTCAGGATCGAGGGAAAGATGAACGGAGCAAAGTACAGAGGGATCCTTGATGAAAATCTGCTCCAGAGCCCTCAGGATCTCAGACTGGGGCCAAGGTTCAGCTTCCAACAGGACAACGAGCCTAAGCACACAGCCAAGACAACGCAGGAGTGGCTTTGGGACAAGTCTCTGAATGTCCTCGAGTGGCCCAGCCAGAGCTCAGACATGAACCCGATCTAACATCTCTGGAGAGGCCGGAATAGCTGTGCAGCGCTATCCAACCTGACAGAGCTTGAGAGGATCTGCAGAGAAGAATGGGAGAAACTCCCCAAATATTGTAGTGTTATATCCAAGAAGACTTGAGACTGTAATTACTGCCAAAGGTGCTTCAACAAAGTACTGAGTAAAGGGTCTGGATACCTATGGAAATGTGTTCATTCAGTTTTTTTTTTTTTTAATTAAGAACATTTCCCCCCCAAAATGATGCCTTGTTTTTATGGGATATTGTGTGTAGATTGATGAGGGGAAAAACTATTTAATATTTTTTTGGGAATATGGCCGTAACATAACATTTTGAAAAAGTCAAATGGTCTGAATACTCTCTGAATGCATCGTATGTGGTAAGCCTACCGTTTGGTAAAACACATAAAAACGACATCCGAACAGGACCAAAAAAAAGACACAATGGAATTGTATGAATGCCCATCCATGTGGTAGGCCCATCCATGTGGTAGGCCCATCCATGTGGTAGGCCCATCCATGTGGTAGGCCCATCCATGTGGTAGGCCCATCCATGTGGTAGGACCACCTTTGGAAAACCGGCCGTTACATTGGCTTTATTAGTCCTGATTCCTGTGACTAATCTCAGGATTAGTTCTCAGGAGACTATTTGCAATGTTTTTACATTGTAAATATTTTATTTTTCATTGTGATCAGCTTGTCAACTGGACAGATACCAACTTGAAACCACTGATCATGACAACGGGATGAAACTCCTGGACAACAGCTGTGATTATTCATTTCACTTTGACCTGTCCTGTTTTTAGGACATGTTGTTTGTTATAATGACAGCAAATGTTCTATTTGATTGACCTCCGTTTAGGTCAGGCTATTTGATTGACCTCCGTTTAGGTTAGGCTATTTGATTGACCTCTGTTTAGGTTAGGCTATTTGATTGACCTCCGTTTAGGTCAGGCTATTTGATTGACCTCCGTTTAGGTCAGGCTATTTGATTGACCTCCGTTTAGGTCAGGCTATTTGATTGGAGAAAGCTGCATGATGTAAAAAAGTGTGTCTCATTACATTTTTATCTCCAGCCTGTAGGCTACAGAAAAGGTCTTTCTTACATATCCTAAATCTACTACATTATTTATGTTAGATCATTTTTTTCCCTGTATGTTGGTTGAGTGATCAGATATGTGTCTCTCCAACAGCACCCTGGGGGAAGGACAAGCAAATCATTTAGCACCTTTGACAATGTGGGGACTGCTTCTCAAAGGGTGACATCAGCGCTCACATAAAAAGCCCATATGCCACTGGTTGAGAGATTGTTTTGGGGCAGAATTATGTGAGGTTCTATGTGTTGTTGTTGGAGGTGGGTCTTAGCAGTTTAGCTCAGAAAATGCCACCCTCGTCAATCAGTGGGCCGGCCGTTTATTTCACCTTTCCAGGGTTGCAGTCAATTCAGTTTTTTTCAATTCAGTCAATTGAAATTCAATGCACAAATTCAAAATTGTCCATAGTTTTTTATGTGGATTTTTCAATTCAGGAAGTTAATTTCAATTGACTCTACCTGAATTTAAAACTTATTGAACCAAACGCTGTTCCATACTCTTTTATTACCGTACCTTTCGAGTGTAGGCCTATTAGATTGAACCATTATCTCTTACACTCAGCATCTGGTCACCTGCTCCGTCAATCCTGACTGAACCGTTACTGTGTGTCTGGTCCTCAGGATGTTGGAGTTGTCCTGGCCATCACAATACTCTGCCAGATGAGAAGAAAGGTTGATGTGCCACCTGTGATCTTCACCTCTCAACCACCTCAATACAGAGAGCTGTGTGACACAGCAGAGTGTCTGACATGAAATGGTTCTCTTATGAAGGAGACTCAATGCACTAGTCTGAGTGCCAGTCTGTTTGTGCCATCATGACAACTCCTGTCACTCATTTGTGTCAAGCCAAACATGACAATGGGTGACAAAGAGTTGGCTTGGCAATGACAGCAATGGAGTTGTCATTGGCCAGACCACAAACAGATCTGGGATCAGGCTAGCAATGCATCCATATTATGTACACACATAACACACATGAAAGGACAACTTGGGACATTATTAGACATTAGACATCTCTACTGTGTTGTCCAAAGTATTACTGTTTAACTGATTATCCATCTGACTGCCAGCAAGAGTCTTCTTATTGGCTGTCAAAGGTTCTGTAAAACCTGTGGTTTGTTTTTCTGTTGTAAATAATTGGTAACCATTTAACCGTTGAAGTGCCTCAGTGTTGGTTACAGTGTCTTGAATAAAGGGACAAGCATCTTAACATTATGGTCCTTTATTCGACAACCAACATCTCTTAAAAATATATATATTTTTTCCTAAACCCATCTGTATTATCAAAATGACATTATCACAGGAAGTCACAATCAGACTCTGACAAAAATGGCATTTCCTCCAATGACCTTTGTCCTCTCCCATCCTCATTTCATTTTCTGCCTTTGTCTTTTCCGTTTGCTCTCATCATCCTCTCTTCCTCTTTTCCTCTTTTCCTCCTGTTCTCTCCTCTCATCCTCTCTTCCTCTTCTCCTCCTGTTCTCTCCTATCATCCTCCTCTCTTCCTCTTTCCCTCCTGTTCTGCCTTCTGTCTTTGTCTCTGCTTCCTTTCTCTTTCTTCCAACTGAATACAGTCTGACTCAGGGGGAAAAGTTGATTAAAACAATGAAGATGTAATGAAGGACTCTAAACTGTATGATATTAGACCAGTGGTTGTAGCCCGGGTACCAGTCTGTTTAGCTATCATTCCACTCCTTGTCATGCTAAACATTTGGCATGTGACACGGAGTACAAGGGGTGGAATGTTCACTCAACAGACTGGCACCCAGGCTACTGTAGTACATACGCATAATATCATTTTACGTTAATTCAATAAACTACTTTGTTCTATTTGCCTGTGTGGCAGAAGTTTCCTTGGCAACGTGCTGCGATGCTGTGGTTCCATTGTCATGGCTCCCCAAATGACCTGCATTGCACTGTGAAATCACAGGAGGGCAGTAGATATTAACTCATCAAGTTAGTTAGATGCACACATCCTAGAGAGAGGGGCCTAGCCTGTTCCCAGATCTGTTTGTGTTATCATGTGTTTGGCATGACAAGCAGAGGCATGATGGCACAAACAGACTGGTTCCCAGGCTAAGAAGGGCCCCTGATATTTCCTGACGGTCCTCCAGCTATAGCTGGTACTCCAGCGTATCTCTCTCTCTAGCTGTTCCACTCTAACCAAAGCTTCTTCTGGTTAACTCTGTTATCCTCTAAATCTATCATTTCCTTCTCCTGGCTCTCTCCTTCTCCAGCTCTACCTCCTCCTTCTCAGCTCTCCATCTCCACATGCACCTTTTCTCTCTTCCTTCCCTTCTGCTCTCTCCATCTCCTCACGCATCTTTTCTCTCTCTCTCTTCCTTCCCTTCTGCTCTCTCCATCTCCTCACGCATCTTTTCTCTCTCTCTCTTCCTTCCCTTCTGCTCTCTCCATCTCCTCACGCATCTTTTCTCTCTCTCTTCCTTCCCTTCTGCTCTCCATCTCCTCACGCATCTTTTCTCTCTCTCTTCCTTCCCTTCTGCTCTCTCCATCTCCTCACGCACCTTTTCTCTCTCTTCCTTCCCTTCTGCTCTCTCCATCTCCTCACGCACCTTTTCTCTCTCTTCCTTCCCTTCTGCTCTCTCCATCTCCTCATGCACCTTTTCTCTCTCTTCCTTCCCTTCTGCTCTCTCCATCTCCTCATGCACCTTTTCTCTCTCTTCCTTCCCTTCTGCTCTCTCCATCTCCTCATGCACCTTTTCTCTCTCTTCCTTCCCTTCTGCTCTCTCCATCTCCTCATGCACCTTTTCTCTCTCTTCCTTCCCTTCTGCTCTCTCCATCGCCACTGTGCACCTTTTCTCTCTCTCTTTCTTCCCTTCTGCTCTCCATCTCCTCATGTACCTTTTCTCTCTTTTCTCTCCAGCTCTACCTCCTCCTTCTCTTCTCTTGTCCTCCTATACTCTGCCTCTAACAACCTTCTCTCTCTCCATCTTAATTAGATGCCCTTCCAACTCCCCATCTTGCTTCAGATGTACCTTCTCTCCGTCTCTCAGACTGCCTTATCTCTGCACTCCATTCTTCCTTTTCTCTTCCTGATTCTCTGTCTTTTTCGGTATCACAGATCTGATTGGATCACACTCCCTCGCTGCTTGTCTTGCCTGGTCTACTGCCAGCTCCAGCCTTTCTTTCTCATCCAGTTCCCCCCCTATTTATTCTCCTCTTCATCCATCTGTTCCCTCTTCTTCTGAAAGTCATTTTCTTCTACTTTTAAGTTTTCTTTCATTTTATTTTGATGTTTTCTTTTTCCCCGAAACTCTTTCCTTTTCTCCCCCTGGAGATCAACACTCGTCATCTCATACTCTCTGTCACTGTCCCCAAGACCCTGCAAAGGTAGCCAAGCCATTGCTCCACCAATCCACAAGCCGGAGTTATGTTGTGGTGGAGAATGTTTTGATTTAAGTGTTCTGGAAGATGCTAGTCATTTGAATAGAATGTTTAATTCAAAACAACTGCTTTACAGTTCTGAGTTCCAACATTGAATAGAATGTGAGGCAGAATTTCCATAAATACTGAAAGTTGTTTTTCTCACAGTTAAAGACAATAATAATAACATGATATATAATTATAATAAATCAAAACGGTATTTCTGTTTTAGTATCTATTTTGGTATCTATTTAATTTGGAAAGTGTTTAAACAAAATATTTTTAACAGATTGTATCCAGGTTCTGAGAGCAATGTCAATGAGAACTGAAACACTACATTTCCCACAATACCACAGGTGGGAGCTCACGTGACGATTAGCAGGTAGGGCGGGATTACATTGGTAGAAAGAGACGGAAAAACCTAATGAGGGCGGGAAGGCAACAGGTGGATGGAGGAAGAGAAAGTAACATCCACTAACAAAGACAATCTGGAGGAGAAAGACGGCAGCTCTTTTGACAGTGTAAAGGAGACTCAATCTGTTTCTTTTTCTGTGTGGAAGAGTAGTGCGTACTACTGGCTGTTCAGTGCACTCTGTTGCCGTTGGAAATGAACTGGGGCAACACCTGAGAGGAGGCTGGTCGGGAGCAGAAAGGGAATGCTTTCTTCCTGGAGAATTGAGCCGCTGTTATCCTCACCTGGTGGATGTACGGGGCGGAGAGAGGCCTGATTGGAGGGAACATTCTGGGCCTGACTGAAAGACCTGTGCTCCGTTTTCAGCTCTGAGGTGGTTATATGGCCAGAAGGAAATCCTGTTTCAAACCTGATCAACTAAAGAATGCTATTTTCCACACTTGTGCTGTGACCTACTACAGTACTGAAGCTACTGTATATGGAAGAACCTTCTCTGGCCAGGGAGGATTTAGAAGTCACGAAGCGACAGGTACAAGTCAACAAGAGACCCTAGGTCATCTGGGATTATAACCTAGCAACAACCATCAGGGGATAGATAGCATTGTAAGGCAGACATCACTCACTTGCTTATAACACAGTTATAACATAGTCATAGCATTGTGACGTGACACTAAGTCAGTATCTTGGTGTGGCTCCCAGGCCCAGACAGCCCACTCCTCTTCACGATGCAACAGCCAACTGGAGGAGTGGAGCAGCAGGACGAATCCTTTGATTTCTTGTTCAAGATCATCCTGATTGGAGATTCTAACGTGGGCAAGACCTGCGTGGTCCAGAGCTTCAAGTCAGGACAGTTCTCAGAGAGGCAACAGAACACCATAGGAGTGGACTTCACCGTGCGGACAGTGGACATCGAGGGCAAGAAAATTAAGGTAAGGAAGTCAGCCTCAAACCTTTAGGAGAAATGGTGCTTTATAGAACTATAAGGGTTCAGTGAAAGTCAGCCTAAACCTAACCCTACAGTCACTGTCACTCCAGCAAGCTGTTGCATAGCAACAGCGCTGCAGTTGGTAGTTTGTTGATAGTTTGAACATCTACAACACATCTTCTGTTGTTGACTATACACAACGTATAACTGAAATGTCAAAGTGTTGCTGTCTGAATACTTCAGTTTGGAGGCCATTGGGGTGGTTGGTGTAAAACACAGCTGTTGTCTTGTGATACTGTCAAGAAGGCTTTGCAAGCCTTAATTAAGTTGACACTTAATACAAGTTGGACCAGCATTTCATGAGGGACTCGCCTTTCTGGTTCTCCTACAACACATCAGTCATTCCTCTTTCTCTTCCCTGACCAAAAACATCAGTATTTGTTTTTAAACTTCAATGAGAAAAGTGAGAGTAAGCCTTAAGTACCTATTGAGGTCAAACTACTGTATGCTTGAATAGGAAACCTCTGAGGGGCTGGCTACACTCTTATCATTTTGTTTGCTATCTAGATTCTAGAACCTTAAAGGCTTTTTGGTTGCAGGTAGAATGCTTTTGTGTTCCATGTAGAACCCTTTCTACAAACGGTTCTAACTGGAATCAAAAAGGGTTCTCCTATGGGTCAGCCGAAGAACTCTTTTGGAACCCTTTTTTGTAAGAGTGTAGGTTTAAATACTTTAGAGCTACTTTAGGTTGAAATGATTTTGTAGCTGGAGGGCCCCTCCCTCCCTACTCTACCAACACCTGCTAACTGTATTGTTCCCCAAACCTGCCAGACAAGAGAGGCGATAGGAAGGTATTTATGGTGCGGTCTCTTCCTCTTACCAACCACTCTTAGAAAAAAGGGTCACAAAAGTATTCTTCCACTGTCCCCGTAGGAGAACCCTTTTTGGTTCCATGTAGAACCCTCTGTGGAAAGAACCAAATAGGGTTCTATGGGGACAGCCAAATAACAATTTTCGGTTGTAGATAGCACCTTTTTGTTTAAGAGGTATAGTAACATTATTACTAGAGGGGCCTACTGTGTGTCATATACCTCCTTCATTCTAGAATGGGTTCTATTTCATTCTGTGTTACTGACCGTATCCTCAACCAACTGACCTTTGACACAGGAAGGAAGGAAGAGCAGGCAAGTGGATGGCTTCAGAATGTATCTTAGTCTGGGGCTCTGTCCCAGAGCACACCCTATTCCTTATCTAGTGCACTACTTTTGACCAGGGCCCATGTCTCTGGTCGAAAGTAGTGCACTATATAGGAAATAGGGTGCCATTTGGTTTATGGCCACTCTGTGTGAATAGGGCCTTGTTGCCTCAACTGACCGCACATCAGAATGTATGCAAATCATGCATGATGACAACACTAGACCATTGTTGCTATCGCTCTACCACACACATAACTCCACGTGACAACTAACACACAAAGAGACAGAGATCAATGCAAGCAGCATTTATTGAGTCTGCTTGTACTATTTACTGACAGGAACATGGATATTATTCAGTTGTAAAGAGTTGTATTTACTGACAGGAACATGGATATTATTCAGTTGTAAATAGTTGTATTTACTGACAGGAACATGGATATTATTCAGTTGTAAATAGTTGTATTTACTGACAGGAACATGGATATTATTCAGTTGTAAATAGTTGTATTTACTGACAGGAACATGGATATTATTCAGTTGTAAAGAGTTGTATTTACTGACAGGAACATGGATATTATTCAGTTGTAAAGAGTTGTATTTACTGACAGGAACATGGATATTATTCAGTTGTAAATAGTTGTATTTACTGACAGGAACATGGATATTATTTAACTGTAAAGAGTTGTATTTACTGACAGGAACATGGATATTATTCAGTTGTAAAGAGTTGTATTTACTGACAGGAACATGGATATTATTCAGTTGTAAATAGTTGTATTTACTGACAGGAACATGGATATTATTCAGTTGTAAATAGTTGTATTTACTGACAGGAACATGGATATTATTCAGTTGTAAATAGTTGTATTTACTGACAGGAACATGGATATTATTCAGTTGTAAAGAGTTGTATTTACTGACAGGAACATGGATATTATTCAGTTGTAAATAGTTGTATTTACTGACAGGAACATGGATATTATTCAGTTGTAAAGAGTTGTATTTACTGACAGGAACATGGATATTATTCAGTTGTAAATAGTTGTATTTACTGACAGGAACATGGATATTATTCAGTTGTAAAGAGTTGTATTTACTGACAGGAACATGGATATTATTCAGTTGTAAATAGTTGTATTTACTGACAGGAACATGGATATTATTCAGTTGTAAATAGTTGTATTTACTGACAGGAACATGGATATTATTCAGTTGTAAAGAGTTGTATTTACTGACAGGAACATGGATATTATTCAGTTGTAAATAGTTGTATTTACTGACAGGAACATGGATATTATTCAGTTGTAAATAGTTGTATTTACTGACAGGAACATGGATATTATTCAGTTGTAAAGAGTTGTATTTACTGACAGGAACATGGATATTATTCAGTTGTAAAGAGTTGTATTTACTGACAGGAACATGGATATTATTCAGTTGTAAATAGTTGTATTTACTGACAGGAACATGGATATTATTCAGTTGTAAATAGTTGTATTTACTGACAGGAACATGGATATTATTCAGTTGTAAATAGTTGTATTTACTGACAGGAACATGGATATTATTCAGTTGTAAATAGTTGTATTTACTGACAGGAACATGGATATTATTCAGTTGTAAAGAGTTGTATTTACTGACAGGAACATGGATATTATTCAGTTGTAAATAGTTGTATTTACTGACAGGAACATGGATATTATTCAGTTGTAAATAGTTGTATTTACTGACAGGAACATGGATATTATTCAGTTGTAAAGAGTTGTATTTACTGACAGGAACATGGATATTATTCAGTTGTAAAGAGTTGTATTTACTGACAGGAACATGGATATTATTCAGTTGTAAATAGTTGTATTTACTGACAGGAACATGGATATTATTCAGTTGTAAATAGTTGTATTTACTGACAGGAACATGGATATTATTCAGTTGTAAAGAGTTGTATTTACTGACAGGAACATGGATATTATTCAGTTGTAAAGAGTTGTATTTACTGACAGGAACATGGATATTATTCAGTTGTAAATAGTTGTATTTACTGACAGGAACATGGATATTATTCAGTTGTAAATAGTTGTATTTACTGACAGGAACATGGATATTATTCAGTTGTAAAGAGTTGTATTTACTGACAGGAACATGGATATTATTCAGTTGTAAATAGTTGTATTTACTGACAGGAACATGGATATTATTCAGTTGTAAAGAGTTGTATTTACTGACAGGAACATGGATATTATTCAGTTGTAAATAGTTGTATTTACTGACAGGAACATGGATATTATTCAGTTGTAAATAGTTGTATTTACTGACAGGAACATGGATATTATTCAGTTGTAAATAGTTGTATTTACTGACAGGAACATGGATATTATTCAGTTGTAAAGAGTTGTATTTACTGACAGGAACATGGATATTATTCAGTTGTAAATAGTTGTATTTACTGACAGGAACATGGATATTATTCAGTTGTAAAGAGTTGTATTTACTGACAGGAACATGGATATTATTCAGTTGTAAAGAGTTGTATTTACTGACAGGAACATGGATATTATTCAGTTGTAAATAGTTGTATTTACTGACAGGAACATGGATATTATTCAGTTGTAAAGAGTTGTATTTACTGACAGGAACATGGATATTATTCAGTTGTAAAGAGTTGTATTTACTGACAGGAACATGGATATTATTCAGTTGTAAATAGTTGTATTTACTGACAGGAACATGGATATTATTCAGTTGTAAAGAGTTGTATTTACTGACAGGAACATGGATATTATTCAGTTGTAAAGAGTTGTATTTACTGACAGGAACATGGATATTATTCAGTTGTAAATAGTTGTATTTACTGACAGGAACATGGATATTATTCAGTTGTAAATAGTTGTATTTACTGACAGGAACATGGATATTATTCAGTTGTAAAGAGTTGTATTTACTGACAGGAACATGGATATTATTCAGTTGTAAATAGTTGTATTTACTGACAGGAACATGGATATTATTCAGTTGTAAATAGTTGTATTTACTGACAGGAACATGGATATTATTCAGTTGTAAAGAGTTGTATTTACTGACAGGAACATGGATATTATTCAGTTGTAAAGAGTTGTATTTACTGACAGGAACATGGATATTATTCAGTTGTAAATAGTTGTATTTACTGACAGGAACATGGATATTATTCAGTTGTAAAGAGTTGTATTTACTGACAGGAACATGGATATTATTCAGTTGTAAAGAGTTGTATTTACTGACAGGAACATGGATATTATTCAGTTGTAAATAGTTGTATTTACTGACAGGAACATGGATATTATTCAGTTGTAAATAGTTGTATTTACTGACAGGAACATGGATATTATTCAGTTGTAAATAGTTGTATTTACTGACAGGAACATGGATATTATTCAGTTGTAAATAGTTGTATTTACTGACAGGAACATGGATATTATTCAGTTGTAAATAGTTGTATTTACTGACAGGAACATGGATATTATTTAACTGTAAAGAGTTGTATTTAGTTTCTTTAGTCACTTTGCATGACAACGGCAGTGCTCTTGCTCCATGCAGTGCTCTTGCTCCATGCAGTGCTCTTGCTCCATGCAGTGCTCTTGCTCCAGGCAGTGCTCTTGCTCCATGCAGTGCTCTTGCTCCAGGCAGTGCTCTTGCTCCATGCAGTGCTCTTGCTCCAGGCAGTGCTCTTGCTCCATGCAGTGCTCTTGCTCCATGCAGTGCTCTTGCTCCAGGCAGTGCTCTTGCTCCAGGCAGTGCTCTTGCTCCAGGCAGTGCTCTTGCTCCAGGCAGTGCTCTTGCGCCAGGCAGTGCTCTTACGCCAGTGCTCTTGCTCCATGCAGTGCTCTTGCTCCATGCAGTGCTCTTGGTCCATGCAGTGCTCTTGCTCCATGCAGTGCTCTTGCTCCAGGCAGTGCTCTTGCTCCAGGCAGTGCTCTTGCTCCAGGCAGTGCTCTTGCTCCAGGCAGTGCTCTTGCTCCAGGCAGTGCTCTTGCTCCAGGCAGTGCTCTTGCGCCAGGCAGTGCTCTTGCTCCAGGCTGTGCTCTTGCTCCAGGCAGTGCTCTTACGCCAGTGCTCTTGCTCCATGCAGTGATCTTGCTCCATGCAGTGCTCTTGCTCCAGGCAGTGCTCTTGCTCCAGGCAGAAATGGAGTTGCAGGGTGTTTTGCTTCCCTCCCTATAGAGGTGTGTCATTGTTAAACACAGGAACCAGTGGAAATCCCCTGTACATCACTGCACACATACTGTATATAAGCTATCCCTCCCAAAGCCAGTGGAAATCCCCTGTACATCACTGCACACATACTGTATATAAGCTATCCCTCCCAAAGCCAGTGGAAATCCCCTGTACATCACTGCACACATACTGTATATAAGCTATCCCTCCCAAAGCCAGTGGAAATCCCCTGTACATCACTGCACACATACTGTATATAAGCTATCCCTCCCAAAGCCAGTGGCAGAGACATGTTTACTACATTAGAACTACAACACATATGAATCAAAACAGATAATCCCTACAGTAGCTTTTGGAAGCATATAAAAACATGTTCTCCTGTGCTTGTACATGTTGTGTGGATGATTAGGAGAAATACAGATTAAAGGGTTTAATGGGGTTTTTAGAGGAAGACAAAGATAAAGTCTGTCAGGAGAGTGATAAAGAAACCAAATGCAGGGTAAGACCAGGTGAGCATGGGAGTTTAGGAACTCTGGTGCCAGGTGTGTCAGGTTGCTATGGCAGTTGTTGCTATGCTAACATGAAGAGAGGAGCAGATCAGGCGGAGGCTGAAGGAGATACCTGAGACACACAGTGGCATATTGCAGCCTTTTTTAAAACATTTACAGTACATCATCATTTTGTTAAGGTGTCATTTCAGTAGTGCTGCCTTCACACAGAGTTTTGTATTGGTCCCTCCAGGAGTATATTAGACTGTGGGATCATTGTGTTTGTATTGGTCCCTCCAGGAGTATATTAGACTGTGGGATCATTGTTTTGTATTGGTCCCTCCAGGAGTATATTAGACTGTGGGATCATTGTGTTGTATTGTTCCCTCCAGGAGTATATTAGACTGTGGGATCATTGTGTTTGTATTGGTCCCTCCAGGAGTATATTAGACTGTGAGATCATTGTGTTTGTATTGGTCCCTCCAGGAGTATATTAGACTGTGGGATCATTGTGTTTGTATTGGTCCCTCCAGGAGTATATTAGACTGTGGGATCATTGTGTTTGTGTGTGAGATATTGATCTAATTCTGTGTGTGTCTGTGTAAAACAGATGCAGGTATGGGACACGGCTGGACAGGAGCGTTTCCGGACCATCACCCAGAGTTACTACCGCAGCGCCCACGGCGCCATGATCGCCTATGACATCACACGCCACGGAACCTTTGACTCTGTGTCCAATTGGATCAGGGAGGTGGAGCTGTACGGCGCGGCCAATGTAGTGCTCTGTCTCATTGGTGAGTGGGAGCAAAAATATTTGCTAACACTATGTGGCATGGGCCATTGTTTTGAATTGAAATGTTTGTTCTATCCTTTGTATTTCTATAATTGAGATGTAAAGAGGTTCAAACCTTTAAAATACTTTATCCCCTGACCCCTTCCTGTTCAAATAAAGGTCAAATCAATGTGTTTTTGACAAATCAGTTCTAAAAACAAAACTTGAAACACCTATTTCTCTCCTTCCCAGGTAACAAGTCTGACCTGGAGTCTGAGCGTCAGGTGTTGTTCCAGGAGGCATGCTGTATGGCTGAGGAGAGAGGCATCCTGGCAGCGTTAGAGACCTCAGCTAAGGAGGCCCAGAATGTGGACGATGCCTTCATGATGATGGCCCGCGAGCTGCTGGCACGCAACGGCACTGCCGTCCGGCAACAGGCCCCTAGCAACAATGACTCGCCCCGCGTCCTGCTCCGAGCCAACTCACGACCAATCAACGGGCCAGCAGTGATCACAGACAGGAAGACGTGTTGCTGACATAGAGAGGAGGAAGGACAACAGAGGAAGTGTAAGAATGGATACCTGCGTGTGCCACTGTGTTACCTGGAAGAGGACAGAATAAGGCAGGGATCATCAACTAGATTCAGCCGCGGGACCATTTTTTCTGGAACGGATGTTCAGTGGGCCGGAACACAATTACAATTAATTTGTAAACCACAAATTGAGCGCAAGAAGCCCAAACAGATATAGTTTGACGAAACATAATCATTTCAAACCTGGTTCACGTTTGTATACGTTCACGTGTCTCTCCATTATGCGTGGGAATACTTGGGAACAGATTTCTTCAATTAAAATCACTTGGAGCTGATTTCCTGGTGTTTCAACAATCTTTAATGTCAACAATAACAATTCCACAAAGAAATATATAGTATATATATATATATATATATATATATATATATATATATACTATATAATAAATAAAACCCACCCGCGGGCCGCCACCTGGGGAACCCTGGAATAGGGGAAGCTGAGATCGTTACAGGCAAAACACACATTCCTTTTGTGTGTGTGACTTTAGGTACTATTGACCTATGACCTATGTAGTGGTGTAGCTCAGTTTCTCAAACCCCCCCCCACAAGGTACGGGCAATTTAATAAAAAAAATGCTAAGTAGCTTTTTTTATAGCTGATCTCTGGTTCTTTTCCATATTCTGCTGAGAGAACATGTTGCTGTTTTAGTTCTCAGGGATTCTTGAAAGACGGGACAATCTCAACTTTTTCCCACGAATATTGGTCTTAATATTAACAAAATGTGAAATATATATTTTGATCGACCAAAGTATCAGCTATCACACCATGTAAATGAATAACTTCCTAATGACATTTTTAATAAATCATCAAATGCAACTAACTGGATTTCTGTCAACTCCGTCAGACACCATAAAAGGCATTTTAATTTACAATTATTAAGTGTTTAAAACAGCCTTGGATTGTTTCACATTAGATTATTCAAATATGTAATACAAATCTCCAAACGTCTTTTTGTTTAGTTTTCTGGATTTAAGACCTAAAACAACATTTATAAAACTAACATCACCCCCAGGTCTAACATAGCAAATATTAGAATTGTTTCACCATCTGTTGCAGAACAATTCAAATATGTTGTCTGAGTATTGACAACAACAATATCTTAAGGGGGTCAGTCCTCAGTGACGGAGTTGACAAGCCACTGATGTAGTTGGCAACACATACTGATACTGCATCTAAAAATACAAGTTCAATACAAACATTTGTAAAATATGGAAAATGATTCATTTCAGCACTCAAACGGAGTTGACGTTAGACGAAAACCTGACAGAGTTGATGCCTAACAGAGAGGACAAAAATGGATGCCTAACAGAGAGGACAAAAATGGATGCCTAACAGAGAGGACAAAAATGGATGCTTAATTCAAGTGGTCACAGTAGCAATTATGTTTTACTCAGTTGCTTTATGACTCTAAAACCTCATTTAAAGAATATTTCACTCGAAACTGAGATTTGGTGAACTGTTAGTCTAAAATCTCAAAAGAATCAGGATTGAGTAGGGTCAGCTATGCCATAAGGACCCCTTGTCGTTAGATTACGATAGAATATGAATTTTGGTTAAAATATGTTACATTTAAGTCACAGAGGGCTCTTGCATAAAACTACATAAGATCGTGTTTCAGTTCATATCCATTATTACCATTTTTTATATAATTTTGGGGAGTTTGAAATTGGGATCCTTTGCTCAGGACAGGGCATTTCCAGGCATAGAGCCGACATGGGGGGGGGGGGGGGGGGCAGTGGATCTATGACACTGTGACTTGTGAGTGTCCCAGGGGGGAGTGGACTGGAGCAGTGGATCTATGACACTGTGACCTTGTGAGTGTCCCAGGGGGGAGTGGACTGGAGCAGTGGATCTATGACACTCTGACCTTGTGAGTGTCCCGGGGGGGAGTGGACTGGGCCAGTGGATCTATGACACTGTGAGTGTCCCGGGGGGGAGTGGACTGGAGCAGTGGATCTATGACACTGTGACCTTGTGAGTGTCCCGGGGGGGGGGGGGGGGGGCTGGAGCAGTGGATCTATGACACTGTGACCTTGTGAGTGTCCCAGGGGGGGGGGGGGGCTGGAGCAGTGGATCTGTGACCTTGTGAGCGTCGTGGGGGGGGGGTGGACTGGAGCAGTGGATCTATGACACTGTGACCTTGTGAGTGTCCCGGGGGGGAGTGGACTGGGCCAGTGGATCTATGACACTGTGAGTGTCCCGGGGGGGAGTGGACTGGAGCAGTGGATCTATGACACTGTGACCTTGTGAGTGTCCCGGGGGGGGGGGGGGGGGGGGGCTGGAGCAGTGGATCTATGACACTGTGACCTTGTGAGTGTCCCAGGGGGGGGGGGGGCTGGAGCAGTGGATCTGTGACCTTGTGAGCGTCGTGGGGGGGGGGGTGGACTGGAGCAGTGGATCTATGACACTGTGACCTTGTGAGTGTCCCAGGGGGGAGTGGACTGGAGCAGTGGATCTATGACACTGTGACCTTGTGAGTGTCCCAGGGGGAGTGGACTGGAGCAGTGGATCTATGACACTGTGACCTTGTGAGTGTCCCGGGGGGGAGTGGACTGGGCCAGTGGATCTATGACACTGTGAGTGTCCCGGGGGGGAGTGGACTGGAGCAGTGGATCTATGACACTGTGACCTTGTGAGTGTCCCGGGGGGGGGGGGGGGCTGGAGCAGTGGATCTATGACACTGTGACCTTGTGAGTGTCCCAGGGGGGGGGGGGGGCTGGAGCAGTGGATCTGTGACCTTGTGAGCGTCGTGGGGGGGGGGGTGGACTGGAGCAGTGGATCTATGACACTGTGACCTTGTGAGTGTCCCGGGGGAGGGGGGGGGGGGGCTGGAGCAGTGGATCTATGACAGTGTGACCTTGTGAGTGTCCTGGGGGGGGGGGGGGGGGGGTGGACTGGACCAGTGGATCTATGACACTGTGACCTTGTGAGTGTCCCAGGGGGGGGGGTGGACGTGGACTGGACCAGTGGATCTATGACACTGTGACCTTGTGAGTGTCCCAGGGGGGGGGGTGGACGTGGACTGGACTGGAGCAGTGGATCTATGACACTGTGACCTTGTGAGTGTCCCGGGGGGGAGTGGACTGGGCCAGTGGATCTATGACACTGTGAGTGTCCCGGGGGGGAGTGGACTGGAGCAGTGGATCTATGACACTGTGACCTTGTGAGTGTCCCGGGGGGGGGGGGACTGGAGCAGTGGATCTATGACACTGTGACCTTGTGAGTGTCCCAGGGGGGGGGGGGGGGGTGGACTGGAGCAGTGGATGAAACACTACATTACTGTTCCACCTGCTGCCATCCATGTTGTTGCTGAAAGCCTACAGAGCCTGAACAGAGCCTGCACATTGCCTGTAGTGTGACTCCCACCAACCTCCTCACACAGAGCAAGCTATGGTATTGTATTAGAAAAAATGTGCACATCAGTGACGTTCTACTGACGTCTCGAGAGACATTTTAATTTGTGATGATTTATGTACAATGTTGCCTAATATGTGACAGTCATTGGTCAATGGTCATACGTTATACTATTGTTATAGACATTCAATTAGATGTTAATTTGAGGCCATGTGGCAGAAAGTGATAAGGGAAGCTAGTGGGTCTGGGAAGGTGTGATGTCGTTGATGTTTGTATGATGTATTTTGTATCTTTTGTATTGTTTCTCAAAGATCAAATAAAATCAACAACAAAGAAATAGATTGTAAAAGATGATTGTGGTTATTCGTCGAGGAAAAGGGTTGAGGTTCAGTTTGAACTAAGTGTTGCACTACGGCCTCTTCAAGTTGGGCCTTTGGAAAAGTACGATACCTGTGTGTCAGTAAGGAGAATGCGGACATGCGTACACTTTGGTAAAAGACACCGAAAAACGTAACTCTCTGGCTACCACTAGAGGGCGTAGTAGACCTACATTCACTTATCCACTTCGGAGCATCAGAAGAAGACAGAATGAAGCAGCTCCATTATTATGAGTCAAGTGAAGCATCATTGAAAACAGCCACAGTATTTCTGCCTGGATACTGTAACTCCTAGACCTGCTATGACCTAACATCACAGGGCCTCTTGTTGCTAAAAAAGTATAGGCTCATTTATCCAAATACGGAAATTGTGTTGAAATGTGTATGTCCTGCCAAACTATCCTGCTTTTATGGCATAATACTTCTACTCTCGACAAAGAACTCAGCAGCATCTGGACGAAATGTGATTTTGGAGAATACACATAGCTTGGCAGTTAGTACCAGGAGAGAGCCTTTGATTCTGCAGCAGGTATGACAGTTAGTACCAGGATAGACCCTTTGATTCTGCAGCAGGTATGACAGTACCAGGAGAGAGCCTTTGATTCTGCAGCAGGTATGACAGTTAGTACCAGGAGAGATCCTTTGATTCTGCAGCAGGTATGACAGTACCAGGAGAGAGCCTTTGATTCTGCAGCAGGTATGACAGTACCAGGAGAGATCCTTTGATTCTGCAGCAGGTATGACAGTACCAGGAGAGAGCCTTTGATTCTGCAGCAGGTATGACAGTTAGTACCAGGATAGAGCCTTTGATTCTGCAGCAGGTATAACAGTACCAGGAGAGAGCCTTTGATTCTGCAGCAGGTATGACAGTACCAGGAGAGAGCCTTTGATTCTGCAGCAGGTATGACAGTTAGTACCAGGAGAGAGCCTTTGATTCTGCAACAGGTATGACAGTTAGTACCAGGAGAGATCCTTTGATTCTGCAACAGGTATGACAGTTAGTACCAGGAGAGATCCTTTGATTCTGCAGCAGGTATGACAGTTAGTACCAGGAGAGAGCCTTTGATTCTGCAACAGGTATGACAGTTAGTACCAGGAGAGAGCCTTTGATTCTGCTACAGGTATGACAGTTAGTACCAGGAGAGAGCCTTTGATTCTGCAACAGGTATGACAGTTAGTACCAGGAGAGATCCTTTGATTCTGCAGCAGGTATGACAGTACCAGGAGAGATCCTTTGTTTCTGCAGCAGGTATGACCGTACCAGGAGAGATCCTTTGATTCTGCAGCAGGTATGACAGTTAGTACCAGGAGAGAGCCTTTGATTCTGCTACAGGTATGACAGTTAGTACCAGGAGAGAGCCTTTGATTCTGCAACAGGTATGACAGTTAGTACCAGGAGAGATCCTTTGATTCTGCAGCAGGTATGACAGTACCAGGAGAGATCCTTTGTTTCTGCAGCAGGTATGACCGTACCAGGAGAGATCCTTTGATTCTGCAGCAGGTATGACAGTTAGTACCAGTAGAGAGCCTTTGATTCTGCAACAGGTATGACAGTTAGTACCAGGAGAGAGCCTTTGATTCTGCAGCAGGTATGACAGTACCAGGAGAGATCCTTTGATTCTGCAGCAGGTATGACAGTTAGTACCAGGATAGAGCCTTTGATTCTGCAGCAGGTATGACAGTACCAGGAGAGAGCCTTTGATTCTGCAGCAGGTATGACAGTTAGTACCAGGAGAGATCCTTTGATTCTGCAGCAGGTATGACAGTACCAGGAGAGATCCTTTGATTCTGCAGCAGGTATGACAGTTAGTACCAGGAGAGAGCCTTTGATTCTGCAACAGGTATGACAGTTAGTACCAGGAGAGATCCTTTGATTCTGCAACAGGTATGACAGTTAGTACCAGGAGAGAGCCTTTGATTCTGCAGCAGGTATGACAGTTAGTACCAGGAGAGAGCCTTTGATTCTGCAACAGGTATGACAGTTAGTACCAGGAGAGATCCTTTGATTCTGCAGCAGGTATGACAGTACCAGGAGAGATCCTTTGTTTCTGCAGCAGGTATGACCGTACCAGGAGAGATCCTTTGATTCTGCAGCAGGTATGACAGTTAGTACCAGTAGAGAGCCTTTGATTCTGCAACAGGTATGACAGTTAGTACCAGGAGAGAGCCTTTGATTCTGCAGCAGGTATGACAGTTAGTACCAGGAGAGATCCTTTGATTCTGCAGCAGGTATGACAGTACCAGGAGAGATCCTTTGTTTCTGCAGCAGGTATGACCGTACCAGGAGAGATCCTTTGATTCTGCAGCAGGTATGACAGTTAGTACCAGTAGAGAGCCTTTGATTCTGCAACAGGTATGACAGTTAGTACCAGGAGAGAGCCTTTGATTCTGCAGCAGGTATGACAGTTAGTACCAGGAGAGAGCCTTTGATTCTGCAACAGGTATGACAGTTAGTACCAGGAGAGAGCCTTTGATTCTGCAACAGGTATGACAGTTAGTACCAGGAGAGAGCCTTTGATTCTGCAACAGGTATGACAGTTAGTACCAGGAGAGAGCCTTTGATTCTGCAACAGGTATGACAGTTAGTACCAGGAGAGATCCTTTGATTCTGCAGCAGGTATGACAGTACCAGGAGAGATCCTTTGTTTCTGCAGCAGGTATGACCGTACCAGGAGAGATCCTTTGATTCTGCAGCAGGTATGACAGTTAGTACCAGTAGAGAGCCTTTGATTCTGCAACAGGTATGACAGTTAGTACCAGGAGAGAGCCTTTGATTCTGCAGCAGGTATGACAGTACCAGGAGAGATCCTTTGATTCTGCAGCAGGTATGACAGTTAGTACCAGAAGAGATCCTTTGATTCAGAAGCAGGTATAACATTGTAGCATACCCACATGAGATAACATGTTCAAACATTAACAGTGTAGGGGTTAGTTTGACCCACTGTTGCTTCTAGCTAAGATGATCTACTTCCTGAAGGCTTTCATCAATTAGTTAATAGCTATTATTACTGCGCCGTTGGAGCTAGAAACACAAGCATTTCGCTGCACCTGCGATAACATTTGCAAATCTGTGTATTTGACCAATAAACTTTGATTTGATTTGAAATCGTGTGATACTGCTTTCAGCCTTACCAATGTATACTGCAATGTCCCTTGGTGGGATGAATAAAGTACTACTAACTACAACTATTACCATTACTACTGCTTTCAGTGTTGCTATTATTATAACAGCAATCAAAAGCACCGTGACCATGACAGGCGTTCATGCATGCAGTTTTTTTTTACAATGGGTCTTTTTTTTTAATTGAATTTTGTGAGGCACCGACTGAAACAGATATGGTTTAAATGTATAGTTTTCAGATGCGTTGAAAAGCATCACAACTGAACCCAGGTATGTGAACCCCTGTGACCTGTAATGAGAAACACTGAACCCAGGTATGTGAACCCCTGTGACCTGTAATGAGAAACACTGAACCCAGGTATGTGAACCCCTGTGACCTGTAATGAGAAACACTGAACCCAGGTATGTGAACCCCTGTGACCTGTAATGAGAAACACTGAACCCAGGTATGTGAACCCCTGTGACCTGTAATGAGAAACACTGAACCCAGGTATGTGAACCCCTGTGACCTGTAATGAGAAACACTGAACCCAGGTATGTGAACCCCTGTGACCTGTAATGAGAAACACATCCAGGGACACCCTATGAATGTCCAGCAGTATTAAGCCTAAAGCCATTCCAGTGTTCCTGTTTCCAGCTCCACATAACAGGGGCTTTACTGTTATCTGACGCCTTGGTTGGTTCCCGTATGGATTTCATGGACTTCTGTTCAAGCATTAGGGGGCCTAGTGAAGTAACAAAAGAACTACTGAGAACTGAACGACATCGAAACAAACAATCTAACAAACTAAACAGACATCACTTTTCTGGCAACACTCAACCCTCTGGAGTGGGGAAATCTCTTCTGAAACATCTGTAGCTAAACTGTCCTGTCCATTCAGTGAGAATACGGCTGGAGGAAGAGTGTTTTGTTAGGTGGATGGAATGTCCACCCTGTTGAGTCAGTCAGGCAATAACAACTTTCAGCACTGATACAGTTAATGGTAGAAGACTGAGAGGTGTGTGAATGGAGTTGACAGATAGACCACATGGGGATATTTGATGGACGGGGGCAAAGGAGAGAGAAAGAGAGAACACTAGAGAGTGAGAGAGAACACTAGAGAGAGAGAGCTAGAGAGAAACAAATAAACAGAGAGAGAACACTAGAGAGAGAGAGCTAGAGAGAAACAAACAAACAGAGAGAGAACACCAGAGAGAGAGAGAGCTAGACAGGAACAAACAAACAAACAGAGAGAGAACACTAGAGAGAGAGAGCTAGAGAGAAACAAACAAACAGAGAGAGAACACTAGAGAGAGAGAGCTAGAGAGAAACAAACAAACAGAGAGAGAACACCAGAGAGAGAGAGAGCTAGACAGGAACAAACAAACAAACAGAGAGAGAACACTAGAGAGAGAGAGAGAACACTAGAGAGAGAGAGAACACTAGAGAGAGAGAGAGAGAGAGAGAGAACATTAGAGAGAGAGAGAGAGCTAGAGAGAAACAATCAAACAGAGAGAGAACACTAGAGAGAGAGAGAGAACACTAGAGAGAGAGAGAGAACACTAGAGAGAGAGAGAGAACATTAGAGAGAGAGAGAGCTAGAGAGAAACAAACAAACAGAGAGAAAACACTAGAGAGAGAGAGAGAACACTAGAGAGAGAGAGAGAGAACACTAGAGAGAGAGAGAGAACATTAGAGAGAGAGAGAGCTAGAGAGAAACAAACAAACAGAGAGAAAACACTAGAGAGAGAGAGAGAGAGAGAGAACACTAGAGAGAGAGCTAGAGAGAAACAAACAGAGAGAGAACACTAGAGAGAGAGAGAGCTAGAGAGAAACAAACAGAGAGAGAACACTAGAGAGAGAGAGAGCTAGAGAGAAACAAACAAACAGAGAACACTAGTGAGAGAGAGAGCTAGAGAGAAACAAACAAACAGAGAACACTAGTGAGAGAGAGAGCGAGAGAGAGAGAAACAAAGAAACAAAGAAAGAGAGAGAGAACACTAGGGAGCGAGAGAGAAAGAAAGAAAGAAAGAGCGATCACTACAGATAGAAGGAAAAGCTTTCAGTGGGGTGATCCGTGTAGAATAATTGTCCCATTGCTGGATACCATGTCTGCTGAAGACAGATGGAAGCAATTACCACAGTCTGTTTGCCAGAAGCCCAGGAACCAGAGTCTGGATCCCTACAGAGAGGCTCTATACCTACAGAGAGGCTATATCCCTACAGAGAGGCTCTATCCCTACAGAGAGGCTCTATCCCTACAGAGAGGCTCTATCCCTACAGAGAGGCTCTATCCCTACAGAGAGGCTCTATCCCTACAGAGAGTCTGGATCCCTACAGAGAGTCTGGATCCCTACAGAGAGGCTCTATCCCTACAGAGAGGCTCTATCCCTACAGAGAGGCTCTATCTCTACAGAGAAGCTCTATCCCTACAGAGAGGCTCTATCCCTACAGAGAGGCTCTATCCCTACAGAGAGGCTCTACCCCTACAGAGAGGCTCTATCTCTACAGAGAGGCTCTATCCCTACAGAGAGGCTCTATCCCTACAGAGAGGCTCTGTCCCTACAGAGAGGCTCTATCTCTACAGAGAGGCTCTATCCCTACAGAGAGGCTCTACCCCTACAGAGAGGCTCTATCTCTACAGAGAAGCTCTATCCCTACAGAGAGGCTCTATCCCTACAGAGAGGCTATATCCCTACAGAGAGGCTCTATCCCTACAGAGAGGCTCTATCCCTACAGAGAAGCTCTATCCCTACAGAGAGGCTCTATCCCTACAGAGAGGCTCTATCCCTACAGAGAGGCTCTATCCCTACAGAGAGGATGACGAAACAGAAAAAAAGGCTGACGTTTACATGGATATATAAGAAAGCAGTCCTCCTCCGGGGGCCCCAGTGTTACCTCTGGTTTCATCCCAGCCACAGTCATGCCAAAGCAGCCACTTCCTCCAGGACGCTCCCTACAGAGAGGCTCCTGTTCCTGTTCCCAAGAAAGCTAAGGTAACTGAGCTAAACGACTACCGCCCCATAGCACTCACATCCGTCATCATGAAGTGCTTTGAGAGACTAGTCAAGGACCATATCACCTCCACCCTACCTGACACCCTTGACCCACTCCAATTTGCTTACCGCCCAAATAGGTCCACAGACGATGCAATCTCAACCACACTGCACACTGCCCTAACCCATCTGGACAAGAGGAATACCTATGTGAGAATGCTGTTCATCGACTACAGCTCGGCATTCAACACCATAGTACCCTCCAAGCTCGTCATCAAGCTCGAGACCCTGGGTCTCGACCCCGCCCTGTGCAACTGGGTACTGGACTTCCTGACGGGCCGCCCCCAGGTGGTGAGGGTAGGCAACAACATCTCCTCCCCGCTGATCCTCAACACTGGGGCCCCACAAGGGTGCGTTCTGAGCCCTCTCCTGTACTCCCTGTTCACCCACGACTGCGTGGCCACGCACACCTCCAACTCAATCATCAAGTTTGCGGACGACACAACAGTGGTAGGCTTGATTACCAACAACGACGAGACGGCCTACAGGGAGGAGGTGAGGGCCCTCGGAGTGTGATGTCAGGAAAATAACCTCACACTCAACGTCAACAAAACTAAGGAGATGATTGTGGACTTCAGGAAACAGCAGAGGGAACACCCCCCCATCCACATCGATGGAACAGTAGTGGAGAGGGTAGCAAGTTTTAAGTTCCTCGGCATACACATCACAGACAAACTGAATTGGTCCACTCACACAGACAGCATCGTGAGGAAGGCGCAGCAGCGCCTCTTCAACCTCAGGAGGCTGAAGAAATTCGGCTTGTCACCAAAAGCACTCACAAACTTCTACAGATGCACAATCGAGAGCATCCTGGCGGGCTGTATCACCGCCTGGTATGGCAACTGCACCGCCCTCAACCGTAAGGCTCTCCAGAGGGTAGTGAAGTCTGCACAACGCATCACCGGGGGCAAACTACCTGCCCTCCAGGACACCTACACCACCCGATGCTACAGGAAGGCCATAAAGATCATCAAGGACATCAACCACCCGAGCCACTGCCTGTTCACCCCGCTGTCATCCAGAAGGCGAGGTCAGTACAGGTGCATCAAAGCTGGGACCGAGAGACTGAAAAACAGCTTCTATCTCAAGGCCATCAGACTGTTAAACAGCCACCACTAACATTGAGTGGCTACTGCCAACACACTGTCAATGCCACTGACTCTACTCCAGCCACTTTAATCATGGGAATTGATGGGAAATGATGTAAATATATCACTAGCCACTTTAAACAATGCTACCTTATATAATGTTACTTACCCTACATTATTCATCTCATATGCATACGTAGATACTGTACTCTATATCATCGACTGCATCCTTATGTAATACATGTATCACTAGCCACTTTAACTATGCCACTTGGTTTACATACTCATCTCATATGTATATACTGTACTCGATATCATCTACTGTATCTTGCCTATGCTGCTCTGTACCATCACTCATTCATATATCCTTATGTACATATTCTTTATCCCCTTACATTGTGTATAAGACAGTAGTTTTTTTGGGAATTGTTAGTTAGATTACTTGTTCGTTATTACTGCATTGTCGGAACTAGAAGCACAAGCATTTCGCTACACTCGCATTAACATCTGCTAACCATGTGTATGTGACAAATAAATGTGATTTGATTTGATTTGATTTGAGAGAGGCAGAGAGGCTCTATCCCTACAGAGAGGCTCTATCCCTACAGAGAGGCTCTATCCCTACAGAGAGGCTCTATCCCTACAGAGAGGCTCTATCCCTACAGAGAGGCTCTATCCCTACAGAGAGGCTCTATCCCTACAGAGAGGGTGACGAAACAGAAAAAAAGGCTGACGTTTACATGGATATATAAGAAAGCATTCCTCCTCCGGGGGCCCCAGTGTTACCTCTGGTTTCATCCCAGCCCAGTCATGCCAAAGCAGCCACTTCCTCCAGGACGCTCCCCGTGGGTGTGGAGCTTCCAAGACATAGGCCATTTCCTCTCTAGCTACACACACAACTGCTAAACCTATAGAAGAACCACGCTTCACATCTAATAGATGAGTGTACCAAACCTCGAAGAGGAATGTCACTTTATATTCCCATGAGAAGTTCTATTAGGACATTTCTGACCAAAAGTATGTGGACACCTGCTTGTCAAACCTCATTCCAAAATCAAGGACATTAATATTGAGGTGGTCCCCCCTTTTGCTGCTATAACAGCCCCCACTCTTCTGGGAAGGCTTTCCACTAGATGTTGGAACATTGCTGCGGGGGACTTGCTTCCATTCAGCCACAAAAGCATTAGTGAAGTCGGGCACTGATGTTGTGCAATTAGGCCTGGTTCGCAAGTCGGCGTACCAAATTATCTCAAAGGTGTTCGATGGGGTTGAGGTCAGGGCTCTGTGCAGATCAGTCAAGTTCTTTCACACCGATCTCAACAAAAAAATGATATATTAACCTGGCTTTGTGCACAGAGGCATTGTCATGCTGAAACAGGAAAGATCCTTCCCCAAACTGTTGCCACAATGTTGGAAGCACAGAACTGTCTAGAATGTCATTGTATGCTGTAGCGTTAAGATTTCACTTCACTGGAACTAAGAGGCCTAGCCCAATTCCTCCTCCACCAAACTTTACAGTTGGCACTATGCATTGGGGCAGGTAGCATTCTCCTGGCATCCACCAAACGCAGATTTGTCTCTCAGACTGCCAGATGCTCAGCGATGAAAACTCATTTCATGTAGCTTCCGACAAACAGTTCTAGTGCTGACGTTTCTTCCAGAGGCAGTTTGGAACTTGGTACTGAGTGCTGCAACCGAGTACAGACGAATTTTAAGCACTACGCTTGTGTGGCCTACCACTTCGCGGCTGAACCATTGTTGCTCCTAGACGTTTCCCCTTCACAATAACAGCACTAACAGTTAACGGGGCAGCTCTAGCAGGGCAGAAATTTTACGAACTGACTTGTTGGAAGGGTGGCATCCTATGACTGTGCCAGGTTGAAAGTCACTGAGCTCTTCAGTAAGGCCATTATACTGCCAATGTTTGTCTATGCAGATTGCATGTCTGTGTGCTCGATTTTATACACCTGTGGTTGAAACAGCAAAATCCACTCATTTGAAGGGGTGTCCACATACTGCTGGATATACAGTGTATGTCGTGGCTCTGATGATAATGATGTAGTTACTATGTGTATTTTGGTGCTAATCACACTGTCCCTCTACAAATGTAGACTGTTATTAAATATGATGTGGAGGGGTACACTCATGGGTTTAAAATACAATAATATTGAGACTGTAGATGGTAAAAATACTTTAAAATAATAATAATGAGACAAAGTGGCCTGTTTTTGTTTTATTTTCAACCAGTGAGACGTTAGTCGTATGAATGCCTGAAAAGCAGTTAGTGTTGTTTCCTTCATGGATAATAACGGCATCTTGAATAGTTTAATTATGTTTTAATGTGAGCATTCACAACATATTTCACCATGTTTTCCTCCCACTTTGGTCAGAAACACACTGGAACACACATATATATAGGAGCTTTTTTCTGAGATACCCTGTGATTATTCCAAAGCCAAAATTACAGCTTCTGAACACACAGATCTTGGAAGGACATGTTGCGGAATAGCCCAGCCCAGAACTCAAACTATGGCAACAGACCCACAGACAACAATGACACTCAATGGAAACATCCAGATCTCTCATCACCCAAATCAAGAGAGGTGTTTACTAGCAGCCCAACAGGAGAGCTCTAGAGAAACAAGCTGTCCCTCCATTGAGCTGGTACAGTATGTGTCTGTTTGAGACTTTACAGTGACACGCTCTGCTGAGACTTTACAGAGACACGGTCTGCTGAGACTTTACAGTGACATGGTCTGCTGAGACTTTACAGTGACACGGTCTGCTGAGACTTTACAGTGACATGGTCTGCTGAGACTTTACAGTGACACGGTCTGCTGAGACTTTACAGAGACACAGTCTGCTGAGACTCTACAGAGACACAGTCTGCTGAGACTTTACAGAGACACAGTCTGCTGAGACTTTACAGAGACACGGTCTGCTGAGACTTTACAGTGACATGGTCTGCTGAGACTTTACAGTGACACGGTCTGCTGAGACTTTACAGTGACATGGTCTGCTGAGACTTTACAGTGACATGGTCTGCTGAGACTTTACAGTGACATGGTCTGCTGAGACTTTACAGTGACACGGTCTGCTGAGACTTTACAGAGACCCGGTCTGCTGAGACTTTACAATGACATGGTCTGCTGAGACTTTACAGAGACACAGTCTGCTGAGACTTTACAGTGACATGGTCTGCTGAGACTTTACAGAGACACAGTCTGCTGAGACTTTACAGAGACACGGTCTGCTGAGACTTTACAGAGACATGGTCTGCTGAGACTTTACAGAGACACGGTCTGCTGAGACTTTACAGAGACACAGTCTGCTGAGACTTTACAGAGACACAGTCTGCTGAGACTTTACAGAGACACAGTCTGCTGAGACTTTACAGAGACACGGTCTGCTGAGACTTTACAGAGACATGGTCTGCTGAGACTTTACAGAGACACGGTCTCCTGAGACTTTACAGAGACACGGTCTGCTGAGACTTTACAGAGACACGGTCTGCTGAGACTTTACAGAGACACGGTCTGCTGAGACTTTACAGAGACACGGTCTGCTGAGACTTTACAGTGACATGGTCTGCTGAGACTTTACAGTGACATGGTCTGCTGAGACTTTACAGTGACATGGTCTGCTGAGACTTTACAGTGACATGGTCTGCTGAGACTTTACAGTGACATGGTCTGCTGAGACTCTACAGAGACACAGTCTGCTGAGACTCTACAGAGACATGGTCTGCTGAGACTTTACAGTGACTCAGTCTGCTGAGACTCTACAGAGACAACTGTGTGTCAGTGTGTGTGAAGGTATTTCCTTCCCAGCTGAAGGCAGGTATTGTGTTGTGGACAGAGCTTGATTGCAGTTATTCTCTGGTCTCTGCTAGGTTAGGATACGATCCCAGAGAAGCCATCATGGTTCCCAGTTCAGCTCAGGCCAGCTCCAGTTGTAAATACCCAGGACCCCCACACAGGGACAAAGCTCTGTCTGCTCTGTTCTGAATCACAGACCCCCACACAGGGACAAAGCTCTGTCTGCTCTGTTCTGAATCACAGACCCCCACACAGGGGCAAAGCTCTGTCTGCTCTGTTCTGAATCACAGACCCCCACACAGGGACAAAGCTCTGTCTGCTCTGTTCTGAATCACAGACCCCCACACAGGGGCAAAGCTCTGTCTGCTCTGTTCTGAATCACAGACCCCCACTGTCCAATCAGACTTCAGCGGCTGCGTCCCAAATGGCCCCCTATTCCCTATGTAGTGCACTACTTTTGACCAGGGCACACAGCAAATAGACTCTCCCATAGGGCTCCGGTCAAAAGTAGTGCACTACGTAGGGAATAGGGTGCCATTTGGGATCGCCCAGTGTCTCAGCCTAACCACCCTCCGTCGGCTCCTAAACCTCAAGATACCATGCTTTTGAAAGCCAATTTAGCAAGATCTTAAAAGCTCTTCTCAGTAAAATACGTTATGAATGTCACTGGGGCTCACTGTTAACACAGTCAGTGAGGCTGCTGCCATATGAACTGCTGCTGGAGTGTTTAATGGGCCTAGTCTACTACCGATGTGCAGACAACATGCCGCTTGAATGGCCATACAGGGGATTCAGTGTCTCTAAGGAGACATTGAAGGGGGACGGTGGAGAGGAGCTGCACAGTCAGCAAGGTGGAAGTAATGGAGCAGATGGAGCATGAGACAACCCACTGCGGTCACCTATGGGCTGTTCTATTGACCTTTGACCCCAGCCAGCTGTGTGAAACTAGACTAAATTGCAATGTTATGTAACACATTCTGGATGTAACTTTCGGTGATGCCTATGTGTTTGTACATGGGTATGTGAGCCTGTGGAACAGACGGAGAGTTTAAAGGTCAAACATGCTCTAGCTTATTGAAAGTCAGAGGGAGCGATTTGTGGATACAGGGCCTGCAGGGATATGAATCTAGATGATGTCAGTAACGACAACAGAAGACGGAGTCGTGCCTACTGTTCTGTACTGATCTCATGCATCAGGTGTTAGACTGAAGAAGCATAACGGACATCACAGTGGGCTGGTAGTAGAGAAGCCTCCCACATCCAGCATCTGGAGACAGCAGAGACTCTGGATAGTTGATACCTCAGAACCTGAAGCTCTGTTTCCTCCATTCACCAAGCAGACCTATCAAAGACAGGCTGCAGCCTCCGCCTAGCCAGGGAAGAGCAGAGGAGTCTGGCCAGGGAAGAGCAGAGGAGTCTGGCCAGGGAAGAGCAGGGGATCTGTCCAGGGGAGAGCAGGGAGTCTGGTCAGGGGAGAGCAGGGGGTCTGTCCAGGGGAGAGCAGGGGATCTGGCCAGGGGAGAGCAGGGAGTCTGGTCAGGGGAGAGCAGGGGGTCTGGCCAGGGGAGAGCAGGGAGTCTGGTCAGGGGAGAGCAGGGGGTCTGTCCAGGGGAGAGCAGGGGATCTGGCCAGGGGAGAGCAGGGAGTGTGGTCAGGGGAGAGCAGGGGGTCTGGCCAGGGGAGAGCAGGGAGTCTGGTCAGGGGAGAGCAGGGGGTCTGGTCAGGGGAGAGCAGGGATTCTGGTCAGGGGAGAGCAGGGGGTCTGTCCAGGGGAGAGCAGGGATTCTGGTCAGGGGAGAGCAGGGGGTCTGGCCAGGGGAGAGCAGGGATTCTGGTCAGGGGAGAGCAGGGGGTCTGGCCAGGGGAGAGCAGGGAGTCTGGCCAGGGGAGAGCAGGGAGGCTGGCCTAGTGTTGGAGGGATATGCCAGATGAATTAGCACTATGGGGAAGTAATCAGAGAGTGACAGATGGGAACACAGACAGATGAGATCATATGATGGAATAGACTGTGATAGTAGGAGTTGTTGGGTTGTCTCTGGTTTGACTGGAAAAGCTGAGGGAGGGAAAGCAGTGGAGAGAAGCCCAAAGAGGGAGAGAGGAAGAGAGAGAGAGAGAGAGAGAGAGAGAGAGAGAGAGAGAGAGAAAGAGAGGGAGAGAGGGAGAGAGAAAGAGAGGGAGAGAGGAACCACAGCTGAAGTGGTGGGTGCCATCTCTCTGTTTTCTGTCTCTCTGTTTTCTGTCTCTCTGTCTCTGTCTCTGTCTCTCTGTTTTCTGTCTCAATTCAAGGGCTTTATTGGCATGGGAAACATGTGTTAACATTGCCAAAGCAAGTGAGGTAGATAATATCTAAAGTGAATATATAAAGTGAAATAAACAATAAAAATTAACAGTAAACATCACACATACAGAAGTTTCAAAACAATAAAGACATTACAAATGTCATATTATATATATATATATATATATATACAGTGTTCTAACAATGTACAAATGGTAAAGGACACAAGATAAAATAAATAAGCATAGATATGGGTTGTATTTAGAATGGTGTGTGTTCTTCACTGGTTGCCCTTTTCTCGTGGCAACAGGTCACAAATCTTGCTGCTGTGATGCACACTGTGGTATTTCACCCAGTAGATATGGGAGTTTTTCAAAATTGGATTTGTTTTCGAATTCTTTGTGGATCTGTGTAATCTGAGGGAAACATGGCTCTCTAATATGGTCATACATTGGGCAGGAGGTTAGGAAGTGCAGCTCAGTTTCCACCTCATTTTGTGGGCAGTGAGCACATAGCCTGTCTTCTCTTGAGAGCCATGTCTGCCTACGGCGGCCTTTCTCAATAGCAAGGCTATGCTCACTGAGTCTGTACATAGTCAAAGCTTTCCTTAATTTTGGGTCAGTCACAGTGGTCAGGTATTCTGCTGCTGTGTACTCTCTGTGAAGGGCCAAATAGCATTCTAGTTTGCTCTGTTTTTTTGTTAATTCTTTCCAATGTGTCAAGTAATTATCTTTTTGTTTTCTCATGATTTGGTTGGGTCTAATTGTGCTGTTGTCCTGGGGCTCTGTAGGGTGTGTTTGTGTTTGTGAACAGAGCCCCAGGACCAGCTTGCTTACGGGACTCTTCTCCAGGTTCATCTCTCTGTAGGTGATGGCTTTGTTGTGGAAGGTTTGGGAATCGCTTCCTTTTAGGTGGTTATAGAATTTAACGGCTCTTTTCTGGATTTTGATAATTAGTGGGTATCGGCCTAATTCTGCTCTGCATGCATTATTTGGTGTTCTACGTTGTACACTGAGGATATTTTTGCAGAATTCTGTGTGCAGAGTCTCAATTTGGTGTTTGTCCCATTTTGTGAAGTCTTGGTTGGTGAGCGGACCCCAGACCTCACAACCATAAAGGGCAATGGGCTCTATGACTGATTCAAGTATTTTTAGCCAAATCCTAATTGGTACTGTCTCTGTCTCTCTGTTTTCTGTCTCTGTTTTCTATCTGTCTCTCTCTCTGTCTCTCTCTCTGTCTCTGTCTCTCTGTTTTCTGTCTCTCTCTGTCTCTGTCTCTGTTTTCTGTCTCTGTCTCTCTGTCTCTCTCTCTGTCTCTCTGTTTTCTGTCTCTCTCTGTCTCTGTCTCTGTTTTCTGTCTCTGTCTCTGTCTCTCTCTGTCTCTGTTTTCTGTCTCTCTCTGTTTCTGTTTTCTGTCTCTGTCTCTCTGTCGCTCTATCTCTCTGTCTCTCTGTTTTCTGTCTCTATCTCTCTGTCTCTCTCTCTCTGTTTCTGTCTCTCTCTGTCTCTGTCTCTCTGTCTCTCTCTCTGTCTCTCTCTCTGTCTCTCTTTTTACTCCCTCTCTCTCTCTTTCTCTCTCTGTCTATATCTTACACACACAAACACACAAACACACATGCACAAACGTGACAAACATGGTGGGACAGAGATATTACGTGTCTTTCTGGATGTTTGGTGTAGTGTGGAAAATCCAACCTGAAGCACAGTACAGTATGTGTCTGAAGTCTATACGCCCATATGATTACACTGTTAGTCATAAACATCATGTAGTTTGATTCCTATAACAGATGTTAGTCATGAACATCATGTAGTTTGATTCCTACAAACACATGCAGCTCGGCCTCCCGAGTGGCGCAGAGGTCTAAGGCACTGCAGTGTTGTGGCGTCACTACAGCCTGGGGTTCGATCATTACCGGCCGTGACCGGGAGTCCCATTGGGTGGTGCACAATTGGCCCGGCATCATCTGGGTTAGGGGAGGGTTTGGCCGGGGGGGGTTACTTGGCTAATCGTGCTCTAGCGACTCCTTGTGGCGGGCCGGGCTCCTGCAGGCTGACCTCGGTCGTCAGTTGAACGGTGTTTTCTCCGACACATTGGTGCAGCTGGCTTCCGGGTTAAGCAGTGGGTGTTATGAAGCGTGGTTTGGCGGGTCATGTTTCGGGGGATGCATGACTCGACCTTCGCCTCTCCCGAGCCCGTTGGGGAGTTGCAGCAATGAGACAAGATTGTAATCACGAAAAATAAAACAGATGCTCAAGTCATTTATATTATTTTTCTACTTCATGCATGAGGTCATAATTAGTATTGTTAGCCATTGTGCGATCTGAGAGAGAAACTGCAGAAACAATCGTGAATAGTTTTACTGTGTGTGTTCTAACCTGACTTATTGAACTAAGAGTGAGACTGTCCTCATTATTGTCTCCACCCCCTCCAGGTGTCGCTTGTTTTCCCCAGTGTATTTATCCCTGTGTTTCCTGTCTCTCTGAGCCAGTGAATTTATCACTGTGTTTCCTGTTTCTCTGAGCCAGTGTATTTATCCCAGTGTTTCCTGTCTCTCTGAGCCAATGTATTTATCCCTGTGTTTCCTGTCTCTCTGGGCCAGTTTGTCTTGTATGTCCAAGCCTACCAGCAGTTTTTCCCGTTTTCCTGCTTTGTCTGACCATTGTGCCTGCCTGACCTCGAGCCTGTCTGGACTCTGTACCCGCCTGCCTGACCATTGTGCCTGCCCTGACCTCGAGCCTGTCTGGACTCTGTACCCACCTGCCTGACCATTGTGCCTGCCTGACCTCGAGCCTGTCTGGACTCTGTACCCGCCTGCCTGACCATTGTGCCTGCCCTGACCTCGAGCCTGTCTGGACTCTGTACCCGCCTGCCTGACCATTGTGCCTGCCCTGACCTCGAGCCTGCCTGACCATTGTGCCTGCCCTGACCTCGAGCCTGCCTGACCATTGTGCCTGCCCTGACCTCGAGCCTGTCTGGACTCTGTACCTGCCTGCCTGACCATTGTGCCTGCCCTGACCTCGAGCCTGTCTGGACTCTGTACCTGCCTGCCTGACCATTGTGCCTGCCCTGACCTCGAGCCTGCCTGACCATTGTGCCTGCCCTGACCTCGAGCCTGCCTGGACTCTGATCAGGCCTTTTTCCTGTCCTCGACCATTCTCTTGCCTTCCCCTTTGGATTAATTAAACATCTTAAACTCCAACCATCTGCCTCCTGTGTCTGCATTTGGGTCTCGCCTTGTGTCATAATAGTCTGTTTAATTTAATCCGTTTTGTGGAAGCTTTTAAAATGGTTAAGTGGATGTGAGATTTGGATTTTACCAGATGGTTTCTGATGACAAAACCAACAAAAACTTTGCTTCTTTATTGTCTAGACCTCCTGTTAAAAACGGGAAGAGAGAAGTGGTTGGAAACTCAAAACTTTCATGCTTAGTAACACTAAGCATGTTTGTGCCTTCACCTCAGATTTTAATTGGATGGTTTTCATGCACAGCCCAGACGGGACCTGTAAAACGCTTTCATTCATTTACAGCTGCGAAAGTCAACATTATAATGTAAATCTGGCGCCCCTCTCAGAGTTCAGGATCAATTAACTGGCAGAGATATGTGTCTGGAAATAATTGTGAAAACCCACACAGCTTAATAAAAATGTACCAACAGAAGGTATAATATCAATACTGTACCATTCTACCATTCTGCTGTACTCTGAGGGGGACACTACCATTCTGCTGTACTCTGAGAGGGACACTACCATTCTACCATTCTGCTGTACTCTGAGAGGGACACTACCATTCTACCATTCTGCTGTACTCTGAGGGGGACACTACCATTCTACCATTCTGCTGTACTCTGGGGGGGGACACTACCATTCTGCTGTACTCTGAGAGGGACACTACCATTCTACCATTCTGCTGTACTCTGAGGGGGACACTACCATTCTGCTGTACTCTGAGAGGGACACTACCATTCTACCATTCTGCTGTACTCTGAGGGGGACACTACCATTCTGCTGTACTCTGAGAGGGACACTACCATTCTACCATTCTGCTGTACTCTGGGGGGGGACACTACCATTCTGCTGTACTCTGAGAGGGACACTACCATTCTACCATTCTGCTGTACTCTGAGAGGGACACTACCATTCTACCATTCTGCTGTACTCTGAGGGGGACACTACCATTCTGCTTTACTCTGAGGGGGACACTACCATTCTGCTGTACTCTGAGGGGGACACTACCATTTTGCTGTACTCTGAGAGGGACACTGTCATTCTGCTGTACTCTGAGGGGGGGCTACCATTTTGCTGTACTCTGAGCAGGACACTACCATTTTGCTGTACTCCGAAGAGGGGCACTACCATTCTGCTGTACTCCGAAGAGGGGCACTACCATTCTGCTGTACTCTGAGGGGGGGCTACCATTTTGCTGTACTCCGAAGAGGGGCACTACCATTCTGCTGTACTCTGAGCAGGACACTACCATTCTGCTGTACTCCGAAGAGGGGCTACCATTTTGCTGTACTCCGAAGAGGGGCACTACCATTCTGCTGTACTCTGAGGGGGGGCTACCATTTTGCTGTACTCCGAAGAGGGGCTACCATTTTGCTGTACTCCGAAGAGGGGCACTACCATTCTGCTGTACTCTGAGGGGGACACTACCATTCTGCTGTACTCCGAAGAGGGACACTACCATTCTGCTGTACTCTGAGGGGGGGCTACCATTTTGCTGTACTCCGAAGAGGGGCACTACCATTCTGCTGTACTCTGAGCAGGACACTACCATTCTGCTGTACTCCGAAGAGGGGCTACCATTTTGCTGTACCCCGAAGAGGGGCACTACCATTCTGCTGTACTCTGAGGGGGGCACTACCATTCTGCTGTACTCCGAAGAGGGGCACTACCATTCTGCTGTACTCTGAGGGGGGGCTACCATTTTGCTGTACTCCGAAGAGGGGCTACCATTTTGCTGTACTCTGAGGGGGACACTACCATTTTGCTGTACTCCGAAGAGGGGCTACCATTTTGCTGTACTCTGAGCAGGACACTACCATTCTGCTGTACTCCGAAGAGGGGCTACCATTTTGCTTTCCCACATGTGTCAGTCCAAAACACAACCACTGGAGATCTTGGGCTGCCATGCTGGCTAAATCTGGAACAATTATTACCACCTGTACTGTGTGGGCTTTGGAGCCTGTAAGATGAATAGCACAGTAAAATGGAAAGGACAGTTGGACTAAATGTAACAGCGCTCATGCAGTCACTTTGAGATCAGTTCCTACAGTTAAGAGTCTTGACGCTACAGTGTTAAGGTTTAAGGTTTAACAGCCACTCTGTTTCTAATTGGTCTCCTGACAGTGTCCTGCTGTTAGTGATTCTCAAATGGTACCATACTGCATAACATAGACCCCTGTGGGCCCTGGTCAAAAGCAATGCACTATGTTTGGAATGGGGTGTAGTTTAGGACGCAGACAGACTAAGTGATATAGAGAAGCAGAGTCTGGGTGCCAGTCTGTTGCTGCTGTCTTGCCAACTCCTTATGAAACATATGTTTGGCTGGACAATGACAGCAACTGAGTTGGAAAGAGCACAAACAGGTCAGGATAAAACAGAGTACCATGTTGGTGGGGCACAGAACAGCAATTTGTCTGCAATTCCTCTGTGTGTCTGTGTCATGTTGGCCCACCCATGTCCTGGGGTATCTCAGTAGTAACATGTTGGCCCACCCATGTCCTGGGGTATCTCAGTAGTAACATGTTGGCCCACCCATGTCCTGGAGTATCTCAGTAGTAACATGTTGGCCCACCCATGTCCTGGGGTATCTCAGTAGTAACATGTTGGCCCACCCATGTCCTGGGGTATCTCAGTAGTAACATGTTGGCCCACCCATGTCCTGGAGTATCTCAGTAGTAACATGTTGGCCCACCCATGTTCTGGGGTATCTCAGTAGTAACATGTTGGCCCACCCATGTTCTGGGGTATCTCAATAGTAACATGTTGGCCCACCCATGTCCTGGGGTATCTCAGTAGTAACATGTTGGCCCACCCATGTTCTGGGGTATCTCAGTAGTAACATGTTGGCCCACCCATGTTCTGGGGTATCTCAGTAGTAACATGTTGGCCCACCCATGTCCTGGGGTATCTCAGTAGTAACATGTTGGCCCACCCATGTCCTGGGGTATCCCAGTAGTAACATGTTGGCCCACCCATGTCCTGGGGTATCTCAGTAGTAACATGTGGGCCCACCCATGTCCTGGGGTATCTCAGTAGTAACATGTGGGCCCACCCATGTCCTGGGGTATCTCAGTAGTAACATGTTGGCCCACCCATGTCCTGGGGTATCTCAGTAGTAACATGTTGGCCCACCCATGTCCTGGGGTATCTCAGTAGTAACATGTTGGCCCACCTATGTCCTGGGGTATCTCAGTAGTAACATGTTAGCCCACCCATGTCCTGGGGTATCTCAGTAGTAACATGTTGGCCCACCTATGTCCTGGGGCATCTCAGTAGTAACATGTTAGCCCACCCATGTCCTGGGGTATCTCAGTAGTAACATGTTGGCCCACACATGTCCTGGGGTATCTCAGTAGTAACATGTGGGCCCACCCATGTTCTGGGGTATCTCAGTAGTAACATGTTGGCCCACCCATGTCCTGGGGTATCTCAGTAGTAACATGTGGGCCCACCCATGTCCTGGGGTATCTCAGTAGTAACATGTTGGCCCACCCATGTCCTGGGGTATCTCAGTAGTAACATGTTTGCCCACCCATGTCCTGGGGTATCTCAGTAGTAACATGTTTGCCCACCCATGTCCTGGGGTATCTCAGTAGTAACATGTTGGCCAGCCCATGTCCTGGGGTATCTCAGTAGTAACATGTGGGCCCACCCATGTACTGGAGTATCTCAGTAGTAACATGTTTGCCCACCCATGTCCTGGAGTATCTCAGTAGTAACATGTTGGCCCCCCCATTCATTCTAGTGTCTAACCCCACTAGAATGAGTGCAGCCATATTGGTGCAGTAGATATGTACAACAGATATCAACTGGAGGTCAGAACCATGTCCACCTTCTTCTGACAAATATTTGATCCAGTCTAGGGACATTGATGAGAATACATCTGTTCTGACAGATATTTGATCCAGTCTAGGGACATGGATGAGAATACATCTGTTCTGACAGATATTTGATCCAGTCTAGGGACATGGATGAGAATACATCTGTTCTGACAGATATTTGATCCAGTCTAGGGACATGGATGAGAATACATCTGTTCTGACTGCACACAAGCCATAGACGAGGTACACCCACAGCACAGTACATAACCATTTGGAGTCCAGTTTTCACAGATACAGTGTCAGGCACTGTGTTGTTCTGTCTACCTGATAGAAGAATTTGTATGTTTAAGATAATGACTAAAGTATTCCACCCTGAAACCATATAATTGTATGAAATGTGTTAGAGTCATAATCCAATAATGTGTGTGACTAGACTTTTTTAAGACTAGGCCATTGTGTTACTATTTCGCAGTATGAGCAGGGTATAGTTGAGACATTCAAGGACAACTGAACTGTCGACTTGTGATAACGGTGAAACTAATAACTGGAAAGAGGCCTCCCCACCCTAGGGAGGAGAGCAACTGTTAGAAACGGTTTGCAGAAGATGATGAAACATGTTGCAGAAGGGTGATAAACAATGTATGTGAACTTTGGAAGAATACAGCCCACCTAAAGAGAGATGGAGTTTCTACTGATGTGAGTTCGTTTGTGTGTGTGGTATAAAAATATTGTGTTCTCATTTTGAAGTCAGAGCGCTCTCTGAATAAAGTATTGATCTATTGCAGACTGGGACTTTGTCTAATTCTTCCCTAACCAGAACCTTACAACCTCATTAACCAGAGCCTTACAACCTCATTAACCAGAGCCTTACAACCTCATTAACCAGAGCCTTACAACCTCATTAACCAGAGCCTTACAACCTCATTAACCAGAGCCTTACAACCTCATTAACCAAAGCCTTACAACCTCATTAACAAGAGCCTTACAACCTCATTAACCAGAGCCTTACAACCTCATTAACCAGAGCCTTACAACCTCATTAACCAGAGCCTTACAACCTCATTAACCAAAGCCTTACAACCTCATTAACCAGAGCCTTACAACCTCATTAACCAGAGCCTTACAACCTCATTAACCAGAGCCTTACAACCTCATTAACCAGAGCCTTACAACCTCATTAACCAGAGCCTTACAACCTCTGGGAA